>NC_043006.1:60170576-60195576 GCF_006345805.1 Octopus sinensis
AAACATTGTAGAACAAATTGTCCAACACGCGACTGATTGTGCCAATCTGCTGTCCCATAATGTTCTTTATTGCCAGAATACAATATTGAGGCAAAGTTATGTGATGCGAGGTTTACTACTCGAGCCGAGCTTATTTTATTGACTCTCAGAAGTATAAAAGGCGAAGTTGAGATAGAAGAAATCTGAAGTCAGGAACCAGAAGGATGAAACTAAATTATATTCTTCGCCATTTCTTGTTGCTATTCTCTATCGTTTAACCACGGAGTTCTGTCACTCAATACGACCAGCTTTTGCATTGATATTGCTTTAAGATTTGACATGAATTGTGACATTCAATACTGTCAGACTGTATCAACAGGAAATCTTCTTTCATTCCTGGCTAAAATAATGGAAGCGGAATAAATTTGATTTGGAGAAACTATTAGTCTAGGCATAAGTTGATGATAATGAATTTATATGGACAACAGACTCGTCGTGTTATTGATTAACTAGAAAATTTAATGGAAATGTCTGTTAGTGTGTTTATGTGAGTGTAATTATGAGCATATATCGGCACAATTTTTTTTGATATGGAATACTAATAAATTGCTTTAGAAAAGTGTCTATACATGTTTATATTACTTCATAAGTTAATTAGCGAAGGAGCAGTCACCGTTTGTATATGCAAATAGATGTAAGATGGATAGTTATGTATGCAAGCTAATCTAGAAATTTAAATGTGAACATGAGTACATATTTACACATAAAATTCATTACTTAAGTCTGTATAACGTGGAGCTTATTTAACTTAAAGTATGAATATAGAAGGATAAGAGTTATACAGAAAATGTGTATAAAATTATATATAAAAATGAATACATAAATATGTAAATATATTAATGGCTGCATATGTGAGTGCATAATCAAAATAATTGTATTTGGATGGGACACAACTGAAAACAGATAATTCTATTTCAAGCTACTTTGCATCGTGTTCACCTACTTTACAGTAGACATAGATATCTTTGGCGCCCACATTACTCAATACTGATACACAAAGATTGACAGAGACGCTTCTGATTCCTGTAAACCAATACACACACATGCCCACACCTATGGATATGTATGTATCTATGCGTGTATATGTACGTACGTACGAACTTATGTATGTATGTATGTATGTATGTATGTATGTATGTATGTATGTATGTATGTATGTATGTAGGTCTGTATGTATATATGTATGAATGTATGTATGTATATATATCTATATGTTTATTATAAATTATATATTATATGTGTAATATATATTATATACATATACAGGATGGGGAAGAAAATTTGCAATATTTTGAGGCAGGGATTGAAAGACAGTGTATGACCAATTTGTTTATTGAAAGTCATGAGACAATTTACATAATAGAAATATTTTTATACTATGTATCCTCCTTCTTTCTCAATAACTGCCTTCACACGCTTCCTGAGACTTGCACAGGCGTTCCTCAAATATTCGGGAGACAACTTCTCCCAATCTTCTTTAGTATCTTTAAGGAAGTCGACATTGCTGTGTGATATTCTATTGGTAGCATGTTCTAAAATGCCCCAAATAGCATAATCCAGAGAGTTTAGATCTGGGCTAGAAGGCGGCCATAAACATGATTCCAAAAAATTGCTAAAGTTGGATTTGCAGAAATCTTGTATTTTTCTAGCTGTGTGGGCTGGAGCACCATCCTGTGTCCATACATAATTACCATCTGGGTAGTTTGCTTTAAGCCATGGCAATAGCTGGTATTTCAGAGTCTTGTAGTAAGTATTAACATTGATCTTTTCATCAGCTTTGTAGAATTTTATTGGCATTTTCTTTCTATCGGAAGCCACAACACCAAAAACCATAACTTGAGCAGGATCTTTTGTTTTGAATGTCCCCTTAACCTCAGCTGTTGATTTTGCGATAAATCTGTCATTTCTGCTGTTCAGAACAGCATCGACAGTGAAGATCTTTTCATTTGAAAAGATCGTTACAATGGAGGACTATTTCTTGAACCAGGTAATAATTTTCTTGCACCTCTCCAATCTGTTTTCCTTCATAGCTGTTGTCAACAAGTGTTTTGGTGTTCTTGTGTAAGATTTTAACCTCAAATCATATTTTACAGCATTTCTAATGGTCGTGTTGTCTACCTCAAGTTCAATTGCCATTTTTCACATGGATCTGGTTGGATCCTTTAGGAGTTTGGATTTGAGAACTTTAATAAAAGCTTTGGTATGTTTTTTGTTGATTCCTCAACTTCCAGACTTACTCGTAATAGTTTTGCTCATAGTCATTCTATTCTTTACATTATAAATAGTCTTTATGGACACTCCAACTATTTTTGAAATCTCTTTTGGTGTGACGAGTGCATTCAGAAAATCACACACTCTTTGACTTTTGCTTTCCTGATTACTCATATGGGCAAATGTTTCTGAAAAGGTAAGTATAATAGTGTTAGGTATGAGTATGACATCAATATATGCTAGGTTTCAAAATAATTGATTTAGTGTCTCCTGAGAAAAAATAACTTAACGTTCATTGTAAATTTTGCTTCCCCTCCCTGTACACGTACATACATACATATATACATACATACACACACATATACATACATGCACAGACACATATATGTATTTATTATGTATGTATGTATGCATTATGTATGTATGTATGCATATATATATATATTGCTCTTAGAGACTGTCTTGGGGTCACTACTGTTTATGGTATATCTCTCAGACATGCTATCAATTACACAGACAGCCACTCTTAATATTTATGATCATGATACAAGAGTAGGAAAATTAGTCAAGGAACCTTTCGATGATAATATTCTACAGAAAGACCTAGACACCTTATATAAATGGACTACAGAAAATAGCATGCAATTTAATGCAGAAAATTTCAAGCATTCTGCTATCATCCAGTTTGCACTAATATGCTGCAATAAAGATAGTTTGGATCACAAAGATTTGCAATCCCAGAGTCAAACATAGAGTGTGATCTGGGGATTAATATGAGCAATGACTCCTCCTTCCATGTACATATCACCGTGATGGTGGAAATCTGCTGCCGAATGGCTGGATGGAATCTGAAAACTTTTAGAACAAGGGACTAGGAAACTATGTTAGCTCTATGGAGGACATTTGTCCTCATCTGTCTGAACATTTGTCCTCAGCCGTCTGGACATTTGTCTTCAGTCGTCTAGACTATTGCTTTCTACTGTGGTCAAATTAATGGCAGAAATTGAAGCAGTTCAGCAGTGCTACATCAGGAAGATTGCATCAATGGAACAGCTGAGCTACTGAGAGAGACTGAAAGAGTTACGACTCTACTCCATGTAGCGAAGACGGATGAGATGTGCGGTGGTATACATATGGAAGATTCTTGAGGGTTTGCAACTAAACTTAGGCATCGGAAGTTATACCAGCCCCTGAACTGCACGTCACTAGACTATTCCAAAGGCATCACCCATCCTGTCCAGAGTGAGGATCGGGTTCTGCAATAGTTTAGGATTCAAAGGCCTATATCTATTTAATATCTTGCCAAAATATCTACATGGAGTATAGGTAGATATTTTCAAGAAACAGTTTGACCTCCAGCTGTCCAAGGTCCAATATGAACCTACTTCACAGCAAGAAATTCAGAGGAAGGCATATCAAGCTTCCTCCTACGCCAATAGTAAATCACAAAGGCGGTTCTCCAGCATGGCCACAATCTTTGGGCTGAAATGCACAAAAGATAAATTAATAAATTAACCTCTGATGAGAGTCCAATAAGATACGAAAATTGATTAAGATTTTTTTTCAATCTACGGAAAATAGATAAATATGACCTGTTCATATATATATATAAATATATATATATATATATATATATATATATATATATATATATATACACACATATATATATGAAATTAAACGACGCGGGAACAAGAATTACGCAATATATCTATCACCTTTCTACAGATAGAAGAATGTTTTATATTCTTTGAGTGGATATATTCATATATTCATATACGTGTTTTCAAAATTTTAGAATAAATGTAAGTTATTCAGAAATCACGTAGAAAGTGTGTTTTCACATAGCATATAAATTGATGGTACAGGGATATTTTATTAGACTACAGTTCCATCACTAGTTTAAGTTCTTATGAGATCATAAGAATGATCTATTTCATCTGCCTCCATAAAGCTAAATTGACGGTGTTGTAGAGTGCCAGAACTTTATTAAGTACTTGCGAAAGTGTTGGTATTTGCCAAAAATTCAGAACGAGTATTTAGGTATTTCTTTGAAGTTTTTATGCTGTTTAACATTGTAGCTTTTTCAACCGAGCATATTTGATAGTGTCCTATGTCATTGATATACGGTTTGCATTGCTACCGGATCTTCCATTTTATGTTGTGTTCGTTGTTAGTTTCTTTTGACTACCAAATATTGTTGAAGAATACAATCAATGACCTCTTCTTATTTCTGAAGGAACCAGTTAACGTATCTTTGTTTAAATCTTCCAAAGTGTGATATAATATTCAGATGAAAGTAAAACTTTAATATTACGAATCTGAATTTCATATTTCGCCTTTAGATCCTATATTTGAAGAGACAAAAGGTGAATCTTGATTTCGGCTTCAATAAAATATTATCAGAAATGTCGTAAACCATTGATTGGTTCGTAGGTAACCTATAACCAATGTCGTCATTGTTCAACAAATACGATATATAAAGTAAAAATCAACACGCAGATTGAATCAAAATAACAGTAATATTGTTCAATAGAATCACACAACTTTAATATCAATATTGGAATAAAACAATTTATTCAAGTAAATGTTTGGTTTTTCTATTTGGTTTACAAAATTCCTGATGAAAAATCGTATATTGAAACATGTTCTATTGTATCTTGGGAGAGTCGCTTTGCCAAAAATAAATATACACACTGGCTCTACTTCACTTCTTTTATTCTTATTAGTCAACTGGTTAACTATTTGATAATTTAACTAATCAGGTGCATGATAAATCGTTCGATCAATCAACCAGTCAGCTTGACATGTCATTTATTTCGTTGCCATACGCGCCCTTTTCAGCGACATACCCTCTCCACTCCAGGTCTACCTATCTCCTAGTTTACAAATTCTATTATCGGCATAAGGATCCTCCAAAGATACAACGAAATCAAATAAGGAAACTATAAATTATCTCTACACTTCAGAGAAACGGTACGCTCTCAGAAGAGTTCATTATGTTCAGTTTTCCGGAGGAGTGAAGAAACTAAGTTTTCCTGCCTTGATCTTTTCCTGTAATTCTTTCAACATACGGCCTACAATGTGTCGGGGAAAAGATTGGGGCGGCAGTTGAATTTGTACACTCTTTTCTTGGCCCCTCAATATAGCCAATCCCGAAGAAGATATATATATATATGGAATGGAGTGAAAGAGAGAGAGAGAGAGAGAGAGAGAAGAGAGAGAGAGAGAGAGAGAGAGAACGGGGAAGTGAAATCAACCCTAGTATTCTAATTGTATTTTTATCGTCCACGAAAGCAAAGTTTCTCAGGCTGAGATTTAAATTCAAGGCATTATAATCTAACGACTGCCACTTCATTTAATGATAGGAAGTGATATTGCTTTGGTTGTGGACCAAGTTGCTGGCAGTGAAACACTTCTATTAAATCCATTCTATATTATAAAGATTGCTGCAGAGAGTTCGGCTTCTTCAAATATTTTGTTTCTTAAAGATTCTGTTGTGTATGATATTTTCATAACCAATATGAAACAAATGTTTTGCAACATAAGTTTAAGTCCTATTCAAATACTGGTGTCGGTTTAGGAGGCTTTGCTCAACCCTGTGAATTGAGCGGTGGGTCGTTAGAGTCTTACAAAAATGTCTCATGGCATTTCTTCGGACACTTTGGCATTCAGAGTTGAAATCTCGATGAGTTTAAGCTTGCTTTTCATCCTTCCTTGATTAAGAAAATGAAGCATCATTCCAGAATTGGCTTCGGCTTAATCGACGGATACTGGTGATTCTCGGTGACTGCAGTTGAATATACCAAACCAATCTTAGTGATTCTTGCACTTTAAGTTCAGATGTGAATTTGTTGGGGTGGAGAAAAGATCTGTGTATAACGGTTTAGTGAATTTCAAATCAGATCTTATTTGTAGTCAATTGCTTTCATGTTCTTTATAGTCCTTTACAGCAGAAGTTCGTATCCTCCTCATCCTGCACTTTATCTTTTCTTCCATCTCCCACACCCAGTTTGCTGAAATCACGTTAGACACATCCAAGCTTTCTTTAAGTGTTACTTTGAGCACATTGGAAATCCTCACTACTCTTCGTTCAGTATTTTGCTACTTTCCTCTTAAGCCGATCCGCTTTTTGATACATTCTACATCCAAAGAGGCATGTAACTTTGTAACATACACCTGTCCCGATTCTTCGACTGAAATCGATCTGTCTAAAATCTTCCACAGTTTGCAATGCTAGAAAATAGCTCTTATTAGCATTTTTCATATCGAATAAATTGCCGTTGCAGTTACTCTTGCAAATACTCTTATATCTATAGTGCAACTTAGTATTTTCTGCTCTCAGCGTGTGACTGTCTCTGCTCACGAATGTATCATTTATCTGGTTCATTGTCAATTTTTAACTTTTATCTTCTCTCCTATCAAAGACAATTTATCTTCTTTTTTTTTTAAAGAAAAATTCACTTTTGCATATTTGAAATGCTTTTCGACATTTTCTTTTGTATGAGAGAGGCGTATCCAGTGCTACAACATTTCTTGTTGATGCCTCTTACTGCCGCTCGAGCAGAAATAGAAGAAACAATACCGAAAAATGTAGAGAGAGGACAAGTTTTTCAAAACAATGAAATGATGTTTAAAAGACAGACAATTTGTTTACTCTAGGTATTGAAATAAATGCTCTCAGTTTATGAAATTTTTATCCAGTAAAACTTGATAAAAATCCAGTTATCCAGTTTTCTCAGAGCTCTGAAAATACATTCATTTACGCCAAACATAATAATAATAATAATAATAATAATAATAATAATAATAATATAATAATAATAATAACAACAACAATGATAATAATAATAATAACAATAACAATAACAAAAACAATAATAATAATAATAATAACAACAACAACAACAACAACAACAATAATAATAATAATAATAATAATAACAATAATAACAACAACAACAACAATAATAATAACAATAATAATAACAATAACAACAATAACAAGAACAACAATAATAATAACAATAATAACAATAATAATAATAACAATAATAACAATAACAACAGCAACAACAATAATAATAAAGATAATAATAACAATAACAACAATAACAACAACAGCAACAATAATAATAATAATAATAACAATAATAACAATAACAACAACAATAACAATAATAATAACAATAACAATAACAACAACAACAACAACAATAATAATAATAATAATAATAATAATAACAATCTGTTCTTTATTGTAACCAAACTGATGAATAGGGAATATTACAAAGAGATGCTTCGTGTGAATTTTATATCAAATGAAAAATAAAGCGTTGATAAGGAAAAATAACATGGACTATATAAATGTAAAGATATATTATGTATAAATGTCCAGTAGAGGTTAGTTAGCTAAGATACTTTACAACGTGTTAGCTCCTAGCATACCGTTTGTGAGTAATTTTGCCCAATGTAGGAAGTGAAGCAACGAAGAAATGAGGGAAGTAGACAACTAAAGAGCCAGAGACAAAAAACAACAGTATAAAAAAAATACGTATTTTCAGAGCACCGTTATTCATATCACTGAGCAGAACCAAAGAGATCAACCCCTGCTACTCGATGCCAGGAATTGACAAGTACTCTTTCTCGGCAACGACTTGACACACAATTCCATACACCGTGCTTCTTCAATGGTTTATATATATATATATCAAGTCATATAACAGTTAGGACTGAGAAAATTTAAAATTTCTTCCATTTTATGAGAAGCAGAGGTATATCACTCCTCTCCTTCTGCTTTCCTTGATTAATTTCTCAGGTATGTAGACATAGTTATTAGTTTTTTTTTTCGACATATCTCAGGTGCAGAAGACGTGGCCGTCTAGTAAGAAGCTTGTTTCCTAACCACATGGATCCGGGTTTAGTCCCACTACGTGGCACCCTGGGTAATTGTCTTCTGCTATAGCGTCGGATGACCAAAGCCTTGTGAGTGGAGTTGGTAGATAGAAACTGGAAGAAGCCCATCGTGTATATATATGTCTGTGTGTGTGTGTGTTTGTTTATGTCTGTATTTGGCCCCTCCCCCCACCACTTGACAACCGGTGTTGGTGTGTTTACTTCCCCGTAACTTAACGATTTCGGCAAAAGCGGCCGATAGAATAAGTACCAGGCATAAAAAAGTCCTGGGTCGTCTAACAGCTCTTCAAGGTGTTGCCCCAGAATGGCCACAGTCTAATGACTGTCTCACGTATTTACCTTTACTGGAGCAAACCCATATCTCACACTCATCTCTGGATTGCGCCGTTGTCGATCCTTTATTATCAAAATTTTGGCTACCACCGTTTATCTTTGTGGAATTGTCATTATTCTACTGCGATACCTAATAAAAGCGTTGACACTATGTATCACTGAGGTTTCTTCAATTTTATTCTGGTGCGTAAGTGAAATCCAGGCAAAAAACTGTCAGCCAGATCAGATTTTCATATCTCTTTTATTCCCCCTCTTCCCTCATAATCCATCCCAGGATTGATAAAAAGTAGAATTCCAATTGCCTATTAACTTCAACAAACCAGATATTTCTTCCACAGCCCCTGCTCTTGTTTAGACTTGAACGGTCTCTTATCTGAAGATGTCTCCGTAACCCTCTTGCTATTTATGTCCAGGACCAGCATCAGTGGCATAAACGTCATAGTTATTCTAAAGGAGAACAATCGTGTGTGTCTAGGAAATCCTGATCTTGCAAATGGCTGCTACGTCTAGACCCATTGAGTGAAGGTTGTTGAATAGGTATCACTATTTCTTCACCAACACCAGGCATTTACACTGACTGTTGCTAGTATGGTCAAGATTAACTTAACCTCGTTTAAAAACAATACTTCTACAGGAGCTTTGAAGCGGCTCACAATATACTCTGTCGCCCAAGATATAACATTTTCTGAGACATCTATATACAGTTGGCGTGGTTCATGCTCGTTGTCTGCATAATACAGCGCAACTTGTTCAGCGCTCTTACGATCCTGTCATTCAATAATAATTTAAGCCATATCTTGAAACTTCTTTTCTCTTATATATTATATTATATATGATATTAAATTATCTTGGAGCTGTTATTCGCTTTTACATTACGGGATAATATACAAATATATACGGTATAATATACAATATAGATATATTAACAAGATTTTGGCACTGACAACAGAAATTAAGTTAATAAGACATTCAGTCATTTTTCATTTTCATATAGATATTTCTCATTGGTAACCGAAGTTAAAAGTCGATTTTGCTGGGCACCCTCTTCACTAATCAATGGAAATTGACTGTCATTTAAGAAAGAACTTGTCATAATACAATGTATGAAATTTTAGTTTTGATGTTATTTACTGGTTGAACGTTTCATTCTTTCAGCAGCTTTCTACGCATTTATATTTCTATATCTATATAATTTTACTCCCCCCCCTCTCTCTCTCTCACACACACATACACACACACACACACACACACACACCACACACACACACACACACACATTATATATATGTATATAATATATATATATATATATGGACACATACACACACATACGTATATATGTAAGTATATGTTGGTATATTATATATATATATATATATATATATATAATATATATATATATATATATATATATATACATACACACACACACCTTTATATGCAGAAAGACACGTGTATAGCAAAAGAAATAAGAAGAAAATAAAAGAAAAAAATTTCTCACCTATATATTTATATACATAATGTATATATCTGAGTATGTTTTAGTGTGAGTATATTCTTTATTTTTTAATTGTGCTATGGATATACAGTCGCAAATACATATACATATGCACATATATACACGTGTATGAATAACGAAACAAAAGCATAAATAGGTGGTCAACTGGTATCAGGTTAGTTTATAATATACTTGTATAACAGGTTAGTTAAAATTTTGGCACATGGCCACCAAGTTCTGGGGAGGGGTAAGTCGATTATATTAACCCTAGTTTTCAACTAGTACTTATTTTATCGAACCTGAAAAGATAAAAGGCAAAGTCGAACTCGGCGGAATTTCAACCCCAAAAAGTAAAGACAGACGAAATGCCGTCAAGCATTTGGCTCGGCGCGCAAACCATTGCCTCGTTACCTTTATATATATAAAACTGAGAATGTGTGTCTGTCTGTCTGTGTGTTTCCCTAAAACTTGAGAACTACACAACCAATTTCATTCAAATTGTACACATGCCTTACTTAGGGTCCGGGGAGTGTCATCAGCAAAAAAATGTTTGAACTTTTCGCCTAGGGCGAGCCCACAGCAATATCATATCTTCTTCACTACGATTCCCTAAAACTTGAGAACTACACAACCAATTTCATTCAGATTTTACACATGCCTTACTTAGGGTCTATGTAGTTTCATGGGCAAAAAAAATGTTCAACTTCTTGCCTAGAGCGAGCCCATAGCAATATCATATCTTCTCCACTATTTCAGTATTACGTGTTAAAAGTGAAACAAAAATGTTTCTCTATTTTATGTCAGATACTTTCACTTTAACAATAAAAATAATAATAACAATTGAATTATATGTAGTAAGTAATAATTAAAATCAAACTAAAGTATAATATAATCGTAGCATAACAAAAGTAAAAATAGCAATTGGTATAAAATTGCATCAATGACTTGAACTTGAATAAGTGGTTTCACATGAATGGGAATAAATTAAAAATAAAATTAGCGTGCAGAAATGGAATAGTACAGATGGATAATAAAAAATTAAATGAAAGAAAAGACTATTGTCAATAAAGTATACAATGTAGAGAAAAAAGATTTGAACACATGGAGGAAAGCACCTTCAAAAAGTGTCTTGGTGCGACTATGAAAGGTATCTAATCAGAGGCGGTAAATTCGCCACAATAGAAGCAAGTTTCGAGTCAACGGAGCATGCAAGGGAGTACTCGACTCGAACTTGCAAAGTGGAAATATTTTATTTTTACCTTTATATCTGGGACGTCCGGAAAAAATTTAAAATGCCCCTCCCCCCCTAAGTAGAGGTAGGCTGGATTGTAGCCACACTTCTATACAAGAGGGAAAACAAGATACAATTGATCGAAATTACAAGAGACGGGCTAACAATTCCAGGCTGTTATATATTTTGAGTATTGTTATCACTAGCGATATCAAGATATAACTTTGTATTTTGTATTTTATGTGTAGATGTATATATATAGATGTACATATAATATGTACACATATATATACATGCACTAGCACTATGACCCGGCAACGACGGGTCTTTAATGCTAGTACTTATATAACATATTGTAGAGAAATTCAAATATACATAAAGGAATATATGTAGCAGTGGAGGCGCAATGGCCCAGTGCTTAGGGTAGTGGACTCACAGTTTCGATTCCCAGACCGGGCGTTGTGTGTGTTTATTGAGCGAAACCACCTAAAGCTCCACGAGGCTCCGGCAGGCGGTGGTGGCGACCCCTGTTGTACTCTTTCGCCACAACTTCCTCTCACTCTTTCTTCCTGTTTCTTGGGTAACGCTGCGATGGACTGGCGTTCTGTCCAGCTGGGGGGAACATATACGCCACAGAAACCAGGAAACAGGGCCCATGAGCCTGGCTAGGCTTGAAAAGAGCGCGTAAATAAAAATATATGTAGCAAGTGTTCGGAATGTGAAAAGTTTGTAATAGTTCAGATGTAGCTTGGTTCACTCCAAGATAAGGTACGCTTCTTTTCTATCACTTTCATCGTTTTACCTCCGACGCCATCGGTCTATTTACCAACTGTGTCTCATCAATACCTATTTCTTTATTACCCACAAGGGGCTAAACACAGAGTGGACAAACACGGACAGACATAGGTATTAAGTCGATTACATCGACCCCAGTGCGTAACTGGTATTTAGTTTTATCGACCCCGAAAGGATGAAAGGCAAAGTCGACCTCAGCGGAATTTGAACTCACAACGTAACGGCAGACGAAATACCGCTAAGCATTTCGCCCGGCGTGCTAACGTTTCTGCCAGCTCGCCGCCTCATCAATACCGTCGACTTCATTACTGTATATTCAAACAAGTTGCTTTGTTCTTTTTGTAGCATATAGTGCTAGTTTAAAATATATAGGTATATTCTGTAGTACTGTCAAGTATTGAAGCAAAATGCCGTTATCGCAACAATAGTATATATTTTTAAACTAGCTGCGAAGAATACATTAGTATTATATATGAAAATGGCTGTAACGATTTATTGCATGGTAATAAATGTATAAGCAATATGTCCTTGCATAGTTAGACAGGGTGCCTAGTTGCTGGTAAAATTCCAAACAGGATTGAATAAGTCAGACTGATCTCTAATTTTCTGACTATGTGGATAATGTAACATCAGAAGAAGGTATTTGTGACTTTCCATTACATACATTGTTGATTAAAATCTTTAGATATATTTTGTAATACGGTATAGTATTACATTTACTTTTGCTATTTTACCAAAACTCTGTCGCATGGAACACATCAAACTACCACCCAACATGTATTTTCGATGTTTGGATTCTGAACAATAAAGTACTTAAGCAGATACATGAAAAGGTAAGCAGAAAATGGTATCCAGTCAACTGGTGTGTGATGCTGTCATCGATCAATGACATTTAATAAGCTAATAAGAATTTTCTGTGCAGATTTTCTATTATACCGTAATCTTTGATCTAAAATAAAATTAAGCCTCGTGAGCAGATATACTTTTGTAGGTCTACATATATGTACACACGCACACACACATACACATCTCTCTCTCTCTCTCTCGAATTGGCTTAAACATTATACTTCAAAGTCTGCTTATGTTAGCAATAAACAAGACATATTTTACTTTCGTAATTGAAATTTGTTAATGCGATAATATTAAACTGATATATATTAAACAAAATTGACTATTTGGAGAGAGTGATGATGTCGGCCAATGAACATTAAATGAATGAACTGGAACACAAGGCTAAATGCCAGGTAAAGCTAATAGTAAATTGCATTTCGTTGAGTTCGTCTTGTTCTGCGTTCAAATATCCTAATCATCAACATTGTGTTATATATCTCCATTTTGATAAAACGACAACCAATATGACATTCTGGAGTCTTAATATTTACCTTGACTTGAACAAAAACACTATAATATTTTTTAATTGTTTAACTCAATTATATTTGTTATCAGTTTCTTTCACAAATCTGCAAACTTTAGAGGAGGAGAATAGTGGATTAAAATTAATCCATACATAACTAGTCCTTATACCAATGAGTATAGCCGTGAGATATAATAGGCCTTCCGCAGTAAGTAGTTGTATCTAAATACTGAAAGACATATCTGATTTTGTACGATTATGTTATCTGTTGCCCTTCAGTAATAATAATGATCTCTAGCATGATCACAGGCATGGCTGTGTAGATCACAAGTTCGCTTTTCAACCAACTGGCTTCGGGTTCACTCTCACTACACACCAACTATGTTCTCGAACTGACCAATGCCTTGTGAGGGAATTGAGTTGGCGGAAACTGCATGACTGCACGTCCTCTCTCTGTGTTTATGTATGTATGTTTGTACACCCCGCCACACGTAATTTACACGGGTAAGTGAACAAACGAAAGGAAGTAGCAATCAGAACAGTTGGCTGGCGTTACATATATTTAAGAACAGTTTGACTTAGCTCGTGTAAAACTTGTCCATCCATCAGATGTTTGGAGGCAGTGTTTGAACATCTGATGAGATGGACGTGTTATACGCACCCATGTAGTGGAGGCGCAATGGCCCAGTGGTTAGGGCAGCGGACTCGCGGTTTCGATTCCCAGACCGGGCGTTGTGAGTGTTTATTGAGTGAAAACACCTAAAGTTCCACGAGGCTCCGGCAGGGGATGGTGGTGATCCCTGCTGTACTCTTTCACCACAACTTTCCCTCACTCTTACTTCCTGTTTCTGTTGTACCTGTATTTCAAAGGGCCGGCCTTGTCACTCTCTGTGTCACGCTGAATATCCCCGAGAACTACGTTAAGGGTACACGTGTCTGTGGAGTGCTTAGCCACTTACACGTTAATTTCACGAGCAGGCTGTTCCGTTGATTCGGAACCACCGGAACCCTCGTCGTCGTAACCGACGGAGTGCTTCCACTACGCACCCATGAAAATTTAAGTCATGTGTGTGTGTGTGTGTAACTTGTGTTTGTCTCCCCAGTGCTGAAAACTTTACGTTCCCATAACATTAGCAAGTAGTTAAAAAAAATCCCGTAGAATAAGTACTTGGCTTAAACAAAGTAAATACAGGAGTCATTGTATTCGACTAAACATTCCAAGGCGGTTCCCAGCATGGCGGTGTCCCAGCAGTTCAATGACTGAAACGACGACTTTGGCGAAATTTGAACTTAGGACGTAAAGAACCGGAAGAAATGCCACTTCACATTTTGTTCGACGCTCTAACGATCCGCCAGCTCGCCCTCTGAGTTATTAGTTAATAGTCTAACTCAAAGCCTGAAGTTTTGCGGGACGGACCAATCAATTTCTTCAACACCAGTGCTCAACTGGGACTTATTTCATTTACCTTGAAAGGATGAAAGGCAAAGGCGACCTCGGCGAACAGGTAGAATTGCTGGAGCATCAGAAAAATATCTAGCGTTATTTGTTCCGGCTCTTCACGTCTTTAGTACAAATCGAGGTAAGCTTTTCCCTTCCATCTTTCCGGTGTCAATTGAATAAAATTCCAGTCATGTAATGCAGTAGATGAAATCAACTAACTCCTACCTCACCACTGCAAATTTCTGGCCTTCTATATAAATTCTTTTCTACTCTAGGCACAAGGCCCGAAATTTTGGGGGAGGGGGCCATACGAGAAGATCAATCCCCAGTACGCAACTGGTACTTAATTTATCAACCCCGAGAGGATGAAAGGCAAAGTCGACCACGGCGGAATGTAAAGACAGACGAAATACCTATTTCTTTACTGTCCACAAAGGGCTAAACACAGAGAGGACAAACAAGGATAGACAAACGGATTAAGTCGATTATATCGACCCCAGTGCGTAACTGGTACTTATTTAATCGACTCCGAAAGGATGAAAGGCAAAGTCGACCCCGGCGGAATTTGAACTCAGAACGTAGCGGCAGACGAAATACCGCTGAGCATTTCGCCAGGCGTGCTAACGTTTCTGCCAGTTCGCCGCCTTTCTTTTTCTATATATATATTGGAGATAATATGTAAGTAGCAGTTGTGTGATGAGGTAGTTTTAATCGGTCACATTCTTTCGGCACACTTTGTAGATTTGTGAGAATTTTAGTAATTACTGAGTAAAACAACATTATTCTGATAAACTACACATATCAGATCGAATTCTGGCAAACCAAGGAAAGTTTTAAGAGATGATGCTTTGACTAAATTGACTCTAGAATGTATTAATGGTTATCTTGTTTATCTCAGAAGAGATTAAGATGCGGAGGGAAGATACACAATATCGTTCTTTATAAGATTTGAACTCCTAAAAACTGCAATCAAACATGGTCTGTTTACTAACAGCTGCAGTTAGCCTGTTCGCTGACCGCTGTGATCTTCCTCCAATTACTAATTACTAATTCTTATTTAATATAAATCAGATTATTTTTATCGCATTAGCACATTTCTATTACGAAGTAGATTGCATTTCTTATTGCTAACATAAACAGACTTTGAAGTACGTGGTTTAAGCAAATTTAATATATATACAGGCTTACACAAATATAAGCTCATGAAGCTTAATTTTATCTTAGATCAAAAATTTCCATACAAATATGGACAGAAAAGTCTCATAAACGTATCAGATATCAATTTTATCAAGATATTTTGTATTTTATTTAATGCGTAAAATAACGATCGTGGTGGCACAGCTAAAGTGATCATTGA
Organism: Octopus sinensis; assembly: GCF_006345805.1. Classification (NCBI taxonomy): domain Eukaryota; kingdom Metazoa; phylum Mollusca; class Cephalopoda; order Octopoda; family Octopodidae; genus Octopus; species Octopus sinensis. The sequence goes on from NC_043006.1 coordinate 60,186,752, forward strand.
TACTGGAAGGAAGAATTAAGTCTATGTAGGGCGAGCATGTTTGGCATAAAGGACAGGTGTTGCAGCAAGCTAGAGAGCGTTCAACGGAAGAAACAGGGGTCAGATTAGATGAGACGGAGGAGGTATCGTAAGATAGTGAATAGAGAGGTGAAGCTGGCTGGCAACTAAGAGAGAGGAAGGGAATGTGGTTGGTGGCAAACCAACGTTTAGGCGGCGAGCTGGCAGAAACGTTAGCACACCGGGCGAAATGCGTAGCCGTATTACGTCTGCCGATACGTTCTGAGTTCAAATTCCGCCGAGGTCGACTTTGCCTTTCATCCTTTCGGGGTCGATAAATTAAGTACCAGTTACGCACTGGGGTTGATGTAATCCGTTTGTTTCTCCTTGCTTGTCCCATCTGTGTTTAGCCCCTTGTGGGTAGTAAAGAAATAGGTAAACCAAATAGAAAGTACGGAGTTTCAGGTACTGTTAAAATCGTGGGTGCAATGCCGGCTGAGTAAATATTGCTTACACAAAACGCCATTTTCCCCATTTTCTTCACATTTTCTTGACGAAGGATTACTTTTCTTATGCATCTGGTTCGCATTTTTGTCTTTTGTACGTCGACTCAGACCTGCTTCTAGAATTCCACTACATTAGATTAATATACTACACCAAATTTCTGCAACGTTCCTATCTCCCTGTGCTGAATACACAAATCTTCGTGATATACATCATAGTTCCAAAACAGCTTCTCATCCTTGTGCCTTTCGATGCTCACCTTTACTCTGAATCGCTACCTTATCTACACTGTTTTCGTAAGCGGTGGCTTCATCCACAATTTCATCTCGGGAAGTTTTCTATTTCCACCTAAAGCCCATTAACTCTCTTCCTCATTATTGAGCACATTCCCATCCTCACACCCCGTAAACTCACGTGCCCTAAGAACCAACCAATTTACTCGTTCTCAATTCCTTACGTATGAGTTACCAAACTCGCCTTATTCTTTCTTCCACTTGCACCATACCCATTCCTCACGCGAAACAAGCATTTCAGCCGAATATTATTCGACATGCTTTCACATACCAAAGCCAGTAATTTCTGGTAACGATTTAACTCAGCTGCTGCTCTCCCGCCTTGACCTGTACAATAGCCCTGCATCCGCTATTGTTATTCACCCTTCAACCGATCACCTTCGGATTTTGCGTGTTATATCGAGCCTTCGTTTCATAACCAGACCCGAACTGATATCGAAGGTTAGCTGCCACGCACAAAGCTGCTAATATTCTTCCACCAAAGACCACATGCTTTCCATTGCTGCAGCAATCTCGCTGGTTGCGCAATCCAGGATAGTTCAAACCTGTTTGTCAGCTTGTGCAACGTACGCATTGGGTTCCTTCAATTTTCAGAAGAGATTAAGTTGTCTAAACCATCTCGCGACTTGAGCTCTCTGCACTCCTCCGCCGCATTCGACGCTGCCAATCGCTCAAATCCAAAGAGTTCTATGAACGACAGATTCGTTATTCGTAGCTGTTGACGTGTAACAACGCAGAGACAATTACCGCAGTGAAGTCTTTCTATATCTGAGTGTACACGAACCTGCTGAATGTAATTGTAGAGACCAGGGTCAGTTTTAGGACTAAATAACCACCACAATCGCCGCCGCCACCGCCGCCACCGCCGCAACAACCACCACCACCATCACCACCACCACCACCACCACCACCACAATAGTAGCAGCAGCAGCAGCAGCAACGACAACAACAACAAGGACCACGTCAAACGACACAACAAGAACAGTCCGTAGCACAGCGTTTGTGTCCCCTTTACACACTGGGAACGCGTTACAAGCGGGCACAACCAGTTTCTATTTCATAAATGAGAGAAGACTCAAAGTAGAAATATTTCTTGCTGCTAACACCGACAAGTATCACACTGCACAAGTATGATTCTCTGGAACAATATTTTCAGCTCTTAATTGATATCGGTGTAGCTTTTACATTTTGCTTTTACTGTTAATGCCCCAGAGAAAACACAAAACATTGTCTCATTTTCTATTATGATTAAAGTTACCAGTCTTGTGTATAAAACAAGACTTTCAGTGGAGTGTGTCGTTGTACGAAATGTAATCCCTCAACGGGTGGTCTCGCAGAACCGAATTTCACTCTGGCTATTCAGAACTAATTAACGTTTCTTCTAATATGAAACTTATCAAAAATAGCAATGCAACTTACGCAAAACAAAACAAAAAAAAAAAAAACCACACAGTACCATTCTTTCTTTTATGTAAATGTGCACTGTTGGACCTAAGTAAGAAATCAATAAATGTGTGATATAGGTTCGCTCGCAGCACAGAAAAAAAAAAAAAAAAAGAGATAGAGTAAAAAGAAAAATTTACACGTATAAAAGAACGATCGTATCGAATGGCAATGTCAGAGGTTAGATAGTATCAGATGACCTGTTTTAGTGGCGATCTCGTGGCTGATATCAGCGATTAGAGTAAAAAGGCTGGGTTCAATATGGTCAATCATACAGGAGCCAAGACAAAAACCTCTTATCTAACGTATGCCGTTTCATTGTCAGTTTACCACGCCGATTGTTACTACTACTACTACTACTACTACTACTACTACTACTACCACCACCACTACTACTACTTCTGCTGCAGCTATTGATGCTGCTCTTGTTGTTGGTGATGATGATGATCAATTCCAGGATGATCAATATTTTCACTTCTTTCCTGCACTTTTTACTCTTGTAGTTCTTCATTCTTCAATAGAAACTTTGCCTTCCTCTTCCTCCTCCTCCTCCTCCTCCTCCGTATTTCCCTTCATCATTATCGTCATTAACATCATCACTGTTACCACCACCATCGACAACACCACCGCCACCACCGCCACCACCGCCGCCACCACCACTGCCACCAAAATCATCATCATCATCATCATCACCATCGTCGTCGTCATCGTCATCATAGTCGTCGTCGTCGTCATCATCATCATCATCATCATCATCATCATCCATCGCCCTTTTCAATATCGCTGATCTCATCAATAATGCAATCCCCATAAACTGCATGCCAACATAACATAGAACCCCCCCCACCCCACACTTAACCATTTCCAAACGTTTTCAACCCGTACCGCCTAATTTAGCTTTTGCATCACGCCTCCACAGCGGTCTCCTTTCAACCCAGCATCCATCTGACGTCAGCACATTGAACCAAACCCAAATCCAAACAATGAACTTCTGATTGCTATCTGTGGTGACATTGTCCTTAATGTTCTACCTTATCGCCATTTCATTCAAGATAAATCTAGCTGCGGCCCAGAGAAACTGGTTGAGATTCTTGGGGAACTACTACTACTACTACTGCTACTACTACTACTACTACTACTACTACTACTACTACTACTACTACTACTGCTACTGCTGCTGCTGCTGCTGTTGTAGCTACTTTTGTAAAGGAGGAAAAAGAAGAAATCATACGAAGTTGATGAAGAGGAAGGGAGGAGGAGGGAAAGGGAAAAGGGGAGGGAGAAGAAAATGAGCTACAACAAAGTGGAAGAAGAGACAGGTGAGGAGGAGTCGAAGGCGGAGAAAAGAGGGAAATGGAATAGAAAATTGAGGTGAAGAAGAAAAATGACGAAGAAGGAAGGGGAGGAAGAGGAGGCAATGACAAAGCAAGAGGAGAAGAAGAGGACAGAGAAGGAGGAGGAGATGTATAAAAGAAAAAGAAAGAGAAAGAAGGGAAACACGAAGAAGATGGAAAAGGAGAAGACCTTCTTATGTGTTTCTCAAGCAATTAATAATATAGGTTTCTAAGTTTGATATATCAACACACCCGTATATTTGGCTGGTGGTGGAGTGTAAATTTTCATTCGATTCGATTATATCAAAGGTTCTTAACCTATTTTGGCTAAAGACCCCCTTTTGACCATTGGAGTCACAAATGCCCCCCCCCCCCGAAAACATTTTTTTTTCATTGTGATATCAGCAGATAATGATTGAGAAATAAAAGACGTCGTTTTACATATACGTTTGTACCCGGGCGGGAGTAAAAAGGGGGTAAAGACCCCCTTCGGTCATGAATGACCATGGGATTGCACCTAGAAAGTTACCCTCCTAGACACACGTCCGGGCAAGGTTGTTTATGGAAGACCAGCAGTCGCCCATGCATACCGGCCTCCCCTCTCCACGCCACCAGTGATATCCAAGGGAAAGACAAAGGTCGATACAGCTTGGCACCAGTGACGTCGCAACTCATTTCTTCAGCTGAGTGAACTGGAGCAACGTGAAATAAAGTGTTTTGCTCAAGAACACAACACGCAGCCCGGTCCGGGATTCGAGCTCACAACCTCACGATCGTAAGCTCGACGCTCTAACCACTGAGCCATGCGCCTTCACGGGCGGGAGTACAGATGTACAAATTGAAACGAAAAAAAACCTCCCAAAAAACAAAAAAACAAAAACAAACCAAATAATGAATTGAAATTTTGGTAATTGCGTTTATTTCCACCACGAGACACTTTTGAGATCAACATGTCTATCGAAAGAGTGCTCTTTGGTACAAGTAAATGCCGATGAAATAATTTCGAACCTTTCCGATTTCCCTTATTAAAACAGATAGAATTTGTGCAACAATCTGACATATAAGTTATTGTCACCGGGGAAGAGGATTTTTTTATGCTCAAGAAAGAGTGTATTTGATAGAAATTGTTGAAATACATATGTACTTCATAGGAGTAGCAAATTAGCAAATTGTGGAGGATGGTATTCACTGTACTTGGATCTAGTTAGTTTGAGTAACAAAATCAGCCCCCGTTAAACATGACGTGAAAATCTGAAAATATGTCATATTAAACTTTCATTTCTTATTCAGGATTTCGTTCATTTACAAAATCCACATTTTTTAGTAGGAAGTAAAAAATCTGAAAACTGGTTGCAGTTTTCCACGCTTAATGCAGCATTCCACGCTTATTCCTTTGAAGCCATGAACTTTCAGAGAAAAAAATTACGCACACAAATGTTTATTTGTTTTAATTGTGGTTTTAAAATAGGGATAGTCTGAATCTAACATTCATTTCTCTTTATAATTTATAAATAGTTTCTTAAATGTTTCAAAATAGGAAACAGTAGTTAAAAATTAACGAAATAGAATTTTGGGCGATCTCTTTTTATGACTGACTTTTATATTCCATTCTCCTAATATCTTCTGAAACTTATACATTTATAAATGCATACAGAAACATACAAATATATACACACTCTCATACATTTTTACAGAGTTAGTTTTATATACATCCTTGTATATATATAAATATTTTGGTATATCTACACAATTGTGCCCCAAAGATTTGCTTCTTCTCGAGAAAATTAAACATTTCTTTTCTACAAATTTGCTTCAGATCATGTAGATTCCGATTAAATTGGAATTCATTGTGAAAACTGTTTGACCGTAAAGGAATTTTAGAAAACCACACCATTAGGCTTTGTTATATATATATATATATATATATATATATATATATATATACTAGCAGTATCGCCCAGCGTTGCTCGGGTTTGTAAGGGAAATAACTATATAAGCATTTTTAGAGAGTTACTTCCTTTATAGATGCCAATTCGGGCTTTCTTAGCCATTTCTGTTTTGGTGTCTTCAAGCCATGAAGTCGTTGTTCTAAAAGAACGCTGTCTCCTTGACAACGCATTACGACGTTGATTTCCTTAAACTCCCTTCCCCACAGCTTCACGAGGGAGGGAAGAAGGGGGAGAAGCAAACACAGGTGCAGGTGTTTGAGCGTGGACGCCAACTCCGCCGCCATCGACACACGAAAAATGATGCATTAAAATGGAATAAAAAATGATGTTAAATTATTTTTAAAATCGTAGACTCATCGTAGACGCGCGCTAATAGCCAGACGGGCTCGATATTAATCACGACTATAAGATACCCGAATTTGGTTAAACTGCACCGCAAAATGTGGGAGGAGTTAGAAATCTAAATCGTAGGAGACAGACACTCACACAACTACAGTTTTATATATATATATATATGTATATCTACGCGGGTGCATACATATTGTTTTAATTATATTTTTATACACGCTCATGCACACATAAAAAACACTGTCAGTTACAAGAATCACAAATATCCAAAACTTCTTCACCACTCTTCCAGCTTCATTCTTCCTCTTAAAAAGAAAGCTTTCGTCTACCTAAACTATATGTCGTACCACTGCACGACTGTCTGTCTGCTAATATTGCTGATGGACGTGCAGCATGTCACGGGCATTTCACATATAAAGCCCAAGATTATGTGGAAAAAGTGTGAAGACCGTCAATTGACTTTCTTCCAAAAAGCACCAAAAAATTATTTGGAAATTATAAAGAGAAACGAATGGTAGATTCGGACTGTCGGCAATTTAAAACCACAAATTAAAAAAAAAATTAGTGGAGAGAGAGGTTTCTTTTTTTGGCTTAATCATATCACTTCCATTATGCAGGGTTTTAGCACGTGCTTACATCATATTTCTACCCAATCACACACACACACACACACACACACACACACACACAAAAATACACACACATATATATATATATACACATAGCAATAAGAAAATGTAGGGGTCAATAGGTGGTTCATCATCTTTTAGACATTATATTATGTTAACTTATTTTCTGCCAGCAGTATATTGGATAGATATTATCCCTTAGTGGGTTGGATTCACATCCTCTAACTTTGTTGGAGCTATATTCTCTTTATACTCTTTTTACTTGTTTCAGTCATTCGACTGCGGCCATGCTGGAGCACCGCCTTTAATCGAGAAACTCGACCCCGGGACTTATTCTTTTGTAAGCCCAGTACTTATTCTATCGATCTCTTTTGCCGAACCGCTATGTTACGGGGACATAATCACACGAGCATCCCCCAATGCTAGGGGACAAACACAGACACACAAACACACACACGCATATATATATATATATATATATATATATATATATATACATATATACGACGGGCTTCTTTCAGTTTCCGTCTACCAAATCCACTCACAAGGCTTTGGTCGGCCCGAGGCTATAGTAGAAGACACTTGCCCAAGATGCCACGCAGTGGGACTGAACCCGGAACCATGTGGTTGGTAAGCAAGCTACTTACCACACAGCCACTCCTGCGCCTATATATATATATGTCTTTTAGTTGTTTCAATCATCTGACTGCGGCCATGCTGGAGCACCGCCTGTAGTCAAGCAAATCGACCCCAGGACTTATTCTTTGGAAGCCTAGTACTTATTCTATCGGTCTCTTTTGCCGAACCGCTAAGTTACGGGGACGTAAACACAGCAGCATCGGTTGCCAAGCGATGTTGGTGGTGGTGGTGGGGGGACAAACACAGACAGACAAACATATTCACACACATACATACATACATACATTCATACATACATACATACATGGTGGCTGCCCCCTCGTATTCGAGTATGGCCATTGCACGAAGCTTAATCATCAATGTTGTTATCGTGCAATGCCTGTGCAAGAAGATTTTTTTAAAAGTCAATCCCACTCACTAAGCAACAGCAGCCATAATTCGAAAAGAAGGACAAGTCAACATCATCGGTAACCACTGAGCCGCAGGTTTTATATCGGAGTTATCCCAGTTACATGAATTACCTTCTCCTAGAAGGATGCCCTAACAAAAGCTAGGAGACCTTCACTCCCAATGGTTTAACCGCGCGATCAGGTATTCAGTCCGATTATTTCTATGTCTCCGCGCATGATACAGCCTTATGACATACATACATACATACATACATACATACATACATACATACATACATGCATATATATATATATATATATATATATATATATATACGACGGGCTTCTTTCAGCTTCCGTCTACTAAATCCACTCACAAGGCTTTGGTCAGCCCGAGGCTAAAGTAGATGACAGACCGGGCGTTGTGTGTTGCGTATTGAGCGAAAACGCCTAAAGCTCCACGAGGCACCGGCAGGGGCTGGTGGTGGCGACCCATGTTGTACTCTTTCGCCCCAACTTTCTCTCACTCCTTCTTCCTGTTTCTTGAGTAACGCTGCGATGGACTGGCGTCCCGTCCAGCTGGGCGGGGTTGGGGGAAACACATATGCCATGGAAACCGGGCCCATGAGCCTGGCTAGGCTTGAAAAATGCGCATAAATAAAAAAAAAAAATATATATATATACCTGTGTGTGTGTGTGTGTGTCTGTGTTTGTTTGTTTGCTAGTGTCTGGTTTTCCTTTAGCTTTTTGTTGACTTATACATATCAACAAATAAGCCAACGAGGTACTCTGCGTGTGGTTGCTCGATTTGCTAGAAATAACAGCCAAATCTCCCTCATACTATGCTCTTGTTAGTATTAAGGAAACGGGAAATGTTTACTCCTCTCCATCATTACGATTAAGATTAATATTTTTGATTTTGTTCGGCTCTCTGAAATATAATTTTTTTAAACGCTTCTGTCCATTGCTTGACATAAGAAATTGGAAAATTCTGACCAAAACAGAGAAATTCTAACATGACAAAAAATATAGAAAGAGAGAAAAAAGGTTCTGATTTCCAAAGCCAGAAGAGGATTTTAGCTGGGGTGTTTATTTCATAATTCAAAGAAATTCAAAATATAAATATTACAATATAAAACCTACCACGTTATCTGGTGTATAACTGCAGTTCATATAGGTACAAAGCCTAAAACAAATGTGTGTGTATGTGATTGGGTCTTTAAAAGCCAGGGGTCAATTTAAGTTCAGTCGTAAAAAGGAATTCAAAACGGCAACACACGCAATCCTATACATACAAACA
>NC_043006.1:60210576-60233076 GCF_006345805.1 Octopus sinensis
GTCCTCCCTGTCTTTTCAATCGCTATTCTAATGGCCTCTGTTTCTGGGGACTGGTTTGTCTCGTACTACCACCACCCAGGCACAATCGACCCACTCGTCTCTGCAACAATTTTGAAGAGCAGGAGTTAGTTGATACCATAGATCCCATTACTTGTCTGGCGGGTATACTGGGCTTCATATATTTTACCCCAGTTTAACTTTGATGGCAAGCACAGCTCTGTCATTCAGTAATAATCGATCTCAGAGAGATGAACAACAAAGTTGATTTCGACGAGAGGCGAACTCAGCAATAAAACACAATTTTGGAACGGGATACAGCCTATTCCATACTTAAAACGTGAGGTCGACTGTTTCTACCGGTGATCTATCACTTTCGAAAAGCATAAATAACAATTTTAGGTAGAAAAATGAAATTAGATGGAAAAATTATTCAAAGAATTACGTTATCTTTTATCTACCGCCGTGCTTTTGGCGTATATCAGCAAAATTCCACATTTTTTCCTTGCTCCACCTTTGGTGCCTCCACTCTGTCTTTATTCTCTTTCATTTTAGTCAATGTCGATGCTTCATTTTCATGCTATTGTCTCTCTCCACAACCCAACTCCTCTTCTTCTGGTATAGTTTGTAAACTCGTTTCTGTCACCTCCTTATCACCTTCCTCCTCAAGCTCCTTCTCATTCTCTTTTTTCTTTTTCTGCCTTCTCGTTCTTTTCTTTTTCACTTATTTACTACTGTGAACGCCTCTTCTGTTATACTACCTATTTCTTTACTACCCACAAGGCGCTAAACACAGAGAGAACAAACAAGGACAGACCAACGGATTAAGTCGATTTTACCGACCCCAGTGAATAACTGGTACTCCGACAGGATGAAAGGCAAAGTCGACCTCGGCGGAATTTGAACTCAGAACGTAACGGCAGACGAAATAAGGTTTCACATTTCGCCCGGGGTGATAACGTTTCTGCCAGCTCGCCGCCTCTTCTGTTACTACCGTCTCCTTCACACCCTCTAGCACCACTTCGTCTTCCTTCTCTTATTCTTCAGGCTATTCCATCCGTTGCTCCTCCTCTTTTTGGGGACACCTTGCCTTCATGTGGTCTTTCTCCCCAAATACATAGCATATAGGAAGCATACCCTCCACTACTACTTTCAGCCTCACATACTCTACTAAAAATTATTTCCTCTGTAATTTTGTTTAAGTCATTTAATCTTGCTTGTACGGCCATCTCTATATGTATATATATAGATATATATATATACTAGCTGAAGGTGACCCGCTCTACGCGCGGGTAAGGGTCTGGGTGTTACTTCCTGTTGCTTCCTTTCAGCACGTAAAAAGCACCATCCGAACGTGGCCGATTGCAGCACCGCTTTGACTTGCTTCTGTGCCGGTGGCACGTAAAAAGCACCAACCGATCGTTGCCACTGCGAGAACCCCTGGAACCAGTGCCGGCGGCACGAAAAAAGCACTCACTACACTCACAGAGTGGTTGGCGTTAGGAAGGTCATCCACCTTCCACTACTACTTTCAGCCTCACATACTCTACTAAAAATTATTTCCTCTGTAATTTTGTTTAAGTCATTTAATCTTGCTTGTACGGCCATCTCTATATGTATATATATATATATATAATATATATATATATATATATATATATATATATATATATAATATATATATATACACATATATATATATATATATATATATATATATACATATATATAGGTATATATATATAATATATTATATATATATATATACATATATATAGGTATATATATATATATATATATATATATATATATATATATTATATATATATATATATATAAACATACATATGAATATGTATATACACATATGTATATGCATATATATATAGGTATAGTGAACATTTTTGAGATATTTAAGGTTCAAAAATAGCAACGTCTTGAGGATATTCTTTTTCAAGTTGGATATAATGTCTTAATGTTAATTTTGCTAGTAATATTTTACATGTTAATTACTTTATGTAACTTATTGTTTTTGTATGATTCTAATTTCTTTGAGGAGGTCGGTACTCCATAGATGCGTAATTTTGTCAGTTGGTTTTCCGTTTATTTTCCTGAGAGGAGATTTCAATGCTGGTTAAAAGGAATTGATCCTTCTTACCTGTTTTCTTTGTGTCTTGGTATGGTTCTATGGTCTTTGTAAGGTCAGTCGGACTAGCACGTGTACTTCGACGCTTCCTGACCACATATCACCTTTTGTTAAATCTGCCTCGATTACTCTCCCATACTGATACAGGATGTTTCGAACCGATCGTTGTAAGTAACAAAGTTTCCCTTGTGTTGCATTTTCTATCATTTGTTTAATATATATATATATATATATGTACATGTGTATATATATATATGTATATATATATATATATATATATATATATACATGTATATATATGTATATATATATATATATATATATATATATATAATATATATATATATATATGTACATATATATATATACACGTACATATATAGTGATAATCAGAAAGATAGATGGAGATGCAGACGAGTTATTGCAACATTATACTCTACGTGCGTACTGAGTTCTTTATCTCCTAGAATTTAGCCATAACTATAACTATATATATATATATATAGACACGTATCTATAGTTATGCGTGTTTTATTAGCCTGTATGTGTGTGCGTCAACATAACAATAAAGTTCTCATCATCACGATATCTGAAAACTGGTTTTCGGATACATACTGCAAAGTATCTGTATATTTCGGGCTGTACATTCCAACCATTTCTAAAGAATAATGTCGCTCGATATTATTCTTTGAGAATTTATAGATATATCATAATCACATACTTACGCTAGAATCTATAACATGTTCTTCTTTCAGGAACATTGTAGTTGTTGATTGAAATAATTATTGTTTCTCTTCTTTACAGACGAATGTACATATAATGGAAAGAAGTATACAGGAGTATTTAAGATCGACTGCAACACGTGTGTATGTGACACAAATAACAAAGCAATTTGTTCAAATTTACGTTGTGGTTATGGGAAGGGGCCTTCATGTACATATCAAGGCAGACGTTACAGAGTAGGACAGACATTCCAGCAGTCTTGTAATACATGTAAATGCAACTATGATGGCCAGATAAAATGTGACAACAAAGACTGTCCTAAACGATGTACTTATAAAGAAAAGCAGTACCAAGAAGGTGAAGAATTCAATGACAACTGTAATAAATGTAAATGTCTTTCTTCTGGATATGTTCAGTGTACCAATAATGTGTGTCAGTGCCAATACAATGGTAAAGACTACAATATTGGAGAGAGTTTTAACGATGGCTGTAAGACTTGCACTTGTCAAACTAGAGGAATAGTGCAGTGTAACAGTGATAGATGTGGATGTACTTATAAAAATGTACAATATCAAATCGGCCAAACCTTCACTGATGATTGCAATACTTGCGAATGTTTGAACAATGGTCAGGTTAAATGTACTAACAAAATTTGTAAGTGTTACTTCAGAGGAAGAGTATTAAGTGTGGGCCAGAAATTTGAAGGGGATTGTAACATTTGCTATTGTAGAGACAACGGTCAGTTAGAATGTACAAAGAAAATTTGTCAATGTACTTATCAAGGACAGACATACCGAGTTGGACAAACATTCAGTAATGATTGTAACCAATGTGAATGTTTAAGAAGCGGTATTGTGCAGTGCTCTCTAACAAACCATGTAAGTGTATATACAATGGAAACACCTACGAAATAGGGACTACATTTAAAAAGGACTGTAATACGTGCACATGCAAAGCCGATGGGACAGTAGACTGCACAAAAATGTCATGTACCTGTACTTATAATATAATGTTTATAATTTCGGAGCAGAGTTCAAGGATGATTGTAATACTTGCAGATGTAAAAATAACGGACAAGTTGATTGTACAAACAAACCCTGCCACTGTACTTATAAAGGACAAACTTATGGAATTGGTAATAGATTTTCGGACGATTGCAATCAATGCGAATGTTTAGCAACTGGATATGTCCGATGTTCAACCGATGTTTGTGAATGTAAGTACAACAACCAGATATATAAAGTAGGAGAAACATTTAAACAGGGCTGTAATACGTGCACATGCAAAGCCGATGGGACTGTAGACTGCACAACAAACACATGTACCTGTACTTATAAATATAATGTTTATGATTTCGGAGCAGAGTTCAAGGATGATTGTAATACTTGCAAATGTAAAAATAACGGACAAGTTGATTGTACAAACAAACCCTGCCGCTGTACTTATAAAGGACAAACTTATGAAATTGGTACTAAATTTTCGATGGGTTGCACTCAATGCGAATGTTTAGCAACTGGATCTGTCATATGTTTAGCCGATGTTTGTGAATGTAAGTACAACAACCAGATATATAAAGTAGGAGAAACATTTAAACAGGGCTGTAATACGTGCACATGCAAACCCGATAGGACTGTAGACTGCACAACAAACCCATGTACCTGTACTTATAAATATAATGTTTATGATTTCGGAGCAGAGTTCAAGGATGATTGTAATACTTGCAAATGTAAAAATAACGGACAAGTTGATTGTACAAACAGACCCTGTCACTGTACTTATAAAGGACAAACTTATGGAATTGGTACTAGATTTTCGGACGATTGCAATCAATGCGAATGTTTAGCAACTGGATATGTCCGATGTTCAACCTATCTTTGTCAATGTAAGTACAACAACAAGATATATAAAGTAGGAGAAACATTTAAAAAGGGCTGTAATACGTGCACATGCAAAGCCGATAGGACTGTAGACTGCACAACAAACCCATGTACCTGTACTTATAATATAATGTTTATGATTTCGGAGCAGAGTTCAAGGATGATTGTAATACTTGCAAATGTAAAAATACGGACAAGTTGATTGTACAAACAGACCCTGCCACTGTACTTATAAAGGACAAACTTATGGAATTGGTAATAGATTTTCGGACGATTGCAATCAATGCGAATGTTTAGCAACTGGATATGTCCGATGTTCAACCTATCTTTGTCAATGTAAGTACAACAACAAGATATATAAAGTAGGAGAAACATTTAAACAGGGCTGTAATACGTGCACATGCAAAGCCGATGGGACTGTAGACTGCACAACAAACCCATGTACCTGTACTTATAAATATAATGTTTATGATTTCGGAGCAGAGTTCAAGGATGATTGTAATACTTGCAAATGTAAAAATAACGGACAAGTTGATTGTACAAACAGACCCTGCCACTGTACTTATAAAGGACAAACTTATGGAATTGGTAATAGATTTTCGGACGATTGCAATCAATGCGAATGTTTAGCAACTGGATATGTCCGATGTTCAACCTATCTTTGTCAATGTAAGTACAACAACCAGATATATAAAGTAGGAGAAACATTTAAAAAGGGCTGTAATACGTGCACATGCAAAGCCGATAGGACTGTAGACTGCACAACAAACCCATGTACCTGTACTTATAAATATAATGTTTATGATTTCGGAGCAGAGTTCAAGGATGATTGTAATACTTGCAAATGTAAAAATAACGGACAAGTTGATTGTACAAACAGACCCTGCCACTGTACTTATAAAGGACAAACTTATGGAATTGGTAATAGATTTTCGGACGATTGCAATCAATGCGAATGTTTAGCAACTGGATATGTCCGATGTTCAACCTATCTTTGTCAATGTAAGTACAACAACCAGATATATAAAGTAGAGAAACATTTAAACAGGGCTGTAATACGTGCACATGCAAAGCCGATAGGACTGTAGACTGCACAACAAACCCATGTACCTGTACTTATAAATATAATGTTTATGATTTCGGAGCAGAGTTCAAGGATGATTGTAATACTTGCAAATGTAAAAATAACGGACAAGTTGATTGTACAAACAAACCCTGCCGCTGTACTCATAAAGGACAAACTTATGGAATTGGTACTAAATTTTCGGATGGTTGCAATCAATGCGAATGTTTAGCAACTGGATATGTCCGATGTTCAACCAATGGTTGTTGTAAGTACAACAACCAGATATATATAGTAGGACAAAAATTTAAACAGGGCTGTAATACGTGCACATGCAAAGCCGATGGGACTGTAGACTGCACAACAAACCCATGTACCTGTACTTATAAATATAATGTTTATAATTTCGGAGCAGAGTTCAAGGATGATTGTAATACTTGCAAATGTAAAAATAACGGACAAGTTGATTGTACAAACAGACCCTGCCGCTGTACTTATAAAGGACAAACTTATGGAATTGGTAATAGATTTTCGGACGATTGCAATCAATGCGAATGTTTAGCAACTGGATATGTCCGATGTTCAACCTATCTTTGTCAATGTAAGTACAACAACCAGATATATAAAGTAGGAGAAACATTTAAACAGCGCTGTAATACGTGCACATGCAAAGCCGATAGGACTGTAAACTGCACAACAAACCCATGTACCTGTACTTATAAATATAATGTTTATGATTTCGGAGCAGAGTTCAAGGATGATTGTAATACTTGCAAATGTAAAAATAACGGACAAGTTGATTGTACAAACAAACCCTGCCGCTGTACTCATAAAGGACAAACTTATGGAATTGGTACTAAATTTTCGGATGGTTGCAATCAATGCGAATGTTTAGCAACTGGATATGTCCGATGTTCAACCAATGGTTGTTGTAAGTACAACAACCAGATATATATAGTAGGACAAAAATTTAAACAGGGCTGTAATACGTGCACATGCAAAACCGATGGGACAGTAGACTGCACAACAAACCCATGTCCCTGTACTTATAAAAATAAGGTTTATAATTTGGGAAATCAATTCAAAGATGGCTGCTTTAATTGTACTTGTCAATATAATGGTGAGGTTAGCTGCACTGAAGTACCTTGTTCCTGTAATTACAACGGTAAAATTTATGAAATTGGTTCTGTATGGTATAATGATTGCAACAAATGTCAGTGCAACTCCGATGGGAAAGTCGATTGTGAGCAAAAACCATGCAGTAAGTCCTGTATACATAAAGGAAAAACTTATTCTGTCGGTGAAACATTTAAAGATGCCTGCAATACTTGTAGATGTGGACAGTTTGGTCAAATAAGCTGTACTAAAATGTACTGCCCCCCGACAACATGCCAGTATTATGGAAAATCTTACAAAGATGGAGAAATGTTCATGAGTCAAGATAAGTGCAATGTTTGTCGATGTTCGATTGGGAAGGTCAAGTGTACCAAGTATGACTGCTATCGTTTGGTGAGTAAAGTGTTTTATTAGTGTTTTACTGTCCCTAACGTAACTAATTTAATCCATCCTTTACCCTTTGCAACCCCTATTTTATTTCTCATATTAAACAGAAAATAATCACCCAGCAATTAGATGATATTTAGCATACAAACTGTTCTCTTCTAAGTTTTTTCATGTATATGCATACATTCAATAATATACATGGAAGAAATGGTTGACTTACAATTTTCAATTTAATGTTATTGACACTTATGTAAAATTTGCACGACATTGCTCTTAATGTTAGAAATATTTATGTATATTTAAGAAATATTTATTTTTCAACTGTTTAAATAGTGATACAGACTCTTTGGAGATACATTTGTGAATTATTCTATATACGGGATATTTCAGGATATAGCTTATGAGAGTGTGAATTGGGCTTTAAAATCTGGGCTCTGATGAATTTTTAATACTTTGTATAATCATGTGATATTTAATCTAACGTATAATTGTTCAAATCTAAATTTTGTATTGTACTTAGTCATACTAAATTTGAAATACAATGTGTATATCCAGTCCGATAAATATATTAATTTCTTGCAAATTTATTTTATTGCAGAAACAACAGTACGGATGAAGAACTATTAATTTATTTTGATATTTTCAATAATTGTGATACCTGAAATATAATTTTTTAAAATAAAACATATATCTACCACAATTTCGTTGTTTAATCTATAAATTTAATTTTTTTCATTAGAATGATAGTCAACCGAGTTATCCATTTAACTTTTAGGCTGAGTTATTTCTTATTTGCATTTTAGTATTTCTAATCTATTTCCAATATAAACAAAATTTCAACTCAGCCGCGAAAATGCAAACGTAAAAGATTTGATACAATTATATAAAAAATAAATAAATGCGCCCTCTTAAAGCCTAGCCAGGCTCATGGGCTCGGTTTCCCGGTTTCTATGGCATATGTGTTGCCCAGCTGTACGGGACGCCAGCCCATCGCAGCGTTACTCATTTTTGCCAGCTGAGTGGACTGGAGCAATGTGAAATGAAGAACACAACGAGTCGTCCGGTCCAGGAATCGAAACCACAACCTTACGATCATGATGCTGACACTCTAACCACTGAGCTGCGGGAGAAAAACTTTCTTAATCTTTCATGCCGGTCAACGACCCTGCATTGATGAACATCTCTTCCAAAGGGAATATTTGTAGACAACTGCTTCAAAACCTGTAGCGTCTTTAGACTGATTATAAATTTATATTTATACCAATAATTCTTGGTGAATTATGGTAATGTTTAATTTTTAAAAAATTCTTTTACTTGTTTCAGTCATTTGACTATGGCCATGCTAGAACACTGACATAAAGGGTTTTAGTCGAAGAAATCTACCCCAGAACTTATTCTTTGTAAGCCTAGTACTTATTCTATCGGCAATAGAAATTGCCGAACCGCTAAGTTACGGGGACATAAATGCACTAGCATCGGTTGTCAAGCGATGGCGAGGGGGCATGCAGACAAACACACACACACACACACACACACACAGATATATATATATCTATAAAGCTGAAGTTGTGTGTGTGGAAGGTTTGGGAGCCTTCAACTAACACTATCTCCTCCGAGACCCTGCTTCGCGAGTTGACCAAAATTGAGAGTATGATAGATGAAGGCTTGCTCTTCATTCCGTAGACGAAAAAATTAAAATTGGACCATGTTAAGACCAAAAATTATTTACATGAAAAAGCAGTGCAGTTTGAAACTTGAGCTTCAATACAGTGCAAGGGAGATAACTAATGTTAATAATTTGTCTACAAAATTCTTCCCGGTTCTGGAAAGAGAGAGGACGTTTTAATAACTAAGATTACACTTACGACATCAGGAGCTGATGCACCCTACTGTTTCAGAAGGACACAGTTTCCCCTACGTGTTGTATTTGCCATGTCCATAAACAAACCACAGGGTCAGACATTATCCGTGGCAGGGCTTCACTTGCAGGAGCCATGTTTCTCACATGGACAATTATACGTTGGATGTTCCCGAGTCGGTAGTCAGAACAACCTATTTGCTTTGGCTCCATCTGAAAGAACAAAGAACGTTGTCTATCTCGACGAGCTGTAACCATATTTCATCAACGACTATACTATGCATTGCCTTATATTAACTGTGTTTCTGAATGAATCTATATCTATAAAGCTGAAGCTGTGTGTGTGTGTGTGTGGCATGTTTGGTAGCCTTCAACTAACACTATCTCCTCCGAGCCCCTGCGACGCAAGTTGACCAAAACTGAGAGTATGATAGAAGGCTTGCTCTTCATTCCGTAGAAGAAAAAATTTAAATCGAACCATGTTAAGACCAAAAATTAGTTACATCACAAAGGTGCTTTTTTTTCTATGAAAAGCCCTATGTTCTACGATTTTTTTACTGCTGTGTACTTTTTCTTAATGAATACTGTTGCAGTGTTAACTTCTTAATAGATTTTCTGTGCAGTTCGAAACTTGAGCTTCATTTTGCTTTAAATCTACGGGTAAATTGTTTTCTCCATAATGTTAATAGTAGGAATATTAACTAACAGTACCAACAATTGAAGTCGGCATTACACATTTGCAGCACATTCAGGGCAAACTCGAGGATCGCCACACTATACCTTTATTCATAGATTGAAACTATGGCAAAACTTTGTTAACGCGACATCAAAGTCTGCTGTTTTAAGCGCAACTAAAAAACAAACCCGAGCAACGCCGGGCTATACTGCTAGCACACACACACGCACACACACATACAAGCACACACACACACACACACACACACACATATATATATATATATATACAACGGAACCTTTCAATTTCCGTCTACCAAATTACCAAATCCATTTACAAGGCTTTGGTCAGCCCGAGGCTATAGTAGTTGACAGTTGTCCAAGTGCTACGCAGTGGGACTGAACCCGGAACCATGTGGTTGAGAAGCAAGCTTCTTATCGTTAACAAATGTCAACAATCTCAAAAGTGAGCACTTCAGGCAAAAGAAGTCATCAACAAATAGGTTGTTTGCAAATAAATTTTACAACTGCAGTGTTCAACTGGTACTTATTTTATCGACGCCGAAAGGATGAAAGGCAAAGTCGATCCCTGCGAAATTTGAACCCAGAAAGTAAAAACGGATCAAATGTCGATAATCATTTTACCCTGCGTGCTAAATTTCCTTATTTCTTTATTGTCCACAAGGGGCTAAACATAGTGGGGACAAACAAGGACAGACAAAGGGATTAAGTCGATTACATAGACCTCAGTGCGTAACTGGTACTTATTTAATCGACCCCGAAAGGATGAAAGGCAAAGTCGACCTCAGCGGAATTTGAACTCAGAACGTAGCGGCAGGCGAAATACCTATTTCTTTATTGCCCACAAGGGGTTAAACACAGACGGGACAAACAAAGACAAACAAAGTGATTAAGTCGTTTACATCGACCTTAGTGCGTAACAGGCACTTAATTTATCGACCCCGAAAGGATGAAAGGCAAAGTTTACCTCGGCGGAATTTGAACTCAGAACGTAACGGCAAATGAAATACGGCTACGCATTTCGGCCGGCGTGCTAACGTCTCTGCCAGCTCGCCGCCTTAGTGTGTTTAAATATGAATATCGAAAAAAGAAGGGGTTAAACTAATATACCCTTTGTAATTTTCATAAAGTACACATATCAATATATACTAGTTCCTAGTTCCGTATGAAGCTATTTTCTGGGGTGACAAATAAGTAAATTTTATTTTAAAGCAAATGGTTCGTTGGGAGACATTTCGACTATAGTCATAACATTCACGCTCCATATCCGTGAGCTAACCCAGAACTGCATACTATTCTCTCTCTCTCTTTCTCTCTCTCTCTCTCTTTCTCTCTCTCTCTCTCTCTCTCTCTCTCTCTCTCTCACACACACACATATTTACATGTGTACTTGCCTATATATTGTTTTGATCTGAGATTGTGTGCTGAAACTGGCCATTAGGAAATACACAAAGAAAGTTAACTTCAATTAAACTTTTATTTTAAGAACTTTTCGCGGACTGCTTCCTTGTTCTAAGGAATAGACACGATGTTTACGCCAGGGAAAATGGTTGGCGACATTTCGTCTTCATGTTCTGAGTTCAAATTCCACCGATGTCCACTTTGCCTTTCATCCTTTCGGGGTCGATAAAATAAGTACCCGTTGAGTACTGAGTTCGATGTTATCGACTTAACCCCTTCTCCGATATTGTTGGCCTTGTGCCAAAATTTGAAAGTAATATTTTTAGAGAATTTGAGCAAAATCAATAAACTGGTAAATATCGCACTAATTCCAATGTTCAACAATGAATTGCTAGGTTACCTATTGTCGTTCTTCCAAAATTTGGTTAAATTTCGATACTTTCACCCTCACGAGTTTCACTAAGAAAAGAAAAATCAGATTATTCGCATGGAATTAAGTGAAATCGGAAAAAAGGGGTGGGGAAAACTGGACCCCATCCATTCCGGAATCATTGGAATATTTTATATTTTCGTTGAATGAATTGCAGTGACCTAATATGCCACAAAATGCTTTTTTGGTCCGGAAAACGGGGTGGAACCCTTGGAAATTTCACCTCCCCGTTCTCATTGGGAAGTACACCCGCACGATTTTCACTAAGAAAAAAGAAATTCGAATTTTTTTCATGGAATCAAGTACTCTGACCTCCTAATATGCAGAAAACCCCATGATTCTTTTCGGAAAAAAGATGGGGAGAGAAGCCGGATCCTCCATCTTGGAATCATTGGATGTTCTTTTTTCGTTGAATGAATTACGGTGACCTCCTAATATGCCACAAAACCCTTTTTTGGTCCGGAAAACAGAGGGTGGGGCGTGGAACACACGGAAATTTTACCCCACCACTCTCAACATTTTACAAAAATACGTTTTCCAGAGTGCGGATTACTTGGTTCGTTATTCAATAAATAGAGAATGTGGATTAATATGTTCACATGTATATTGTGTGTATTTTATGCTGAAAATATTTTTTGTGAAGTCGTAATGAATGCATATATATATGTATAGATGGCGTGTGTGTCTGTATAAGTAGACAGGTAAAAATTTACCTACAAAGTACTACTTACTTCTTTGCTGTCAAATCATTAATTAATCCCAACAAAATACACACTTTTTCTCCACTAAATATTTTCAGTTTTATACCAGTGTTTTAGAAACAGAAAACAAAAATCTTTCGCGCGCAAACACACTTCGGTTTCTTTTTTGTGTGAGAGGGAGAGAGAGGGAATAAATGTTTTCTCAGAACGTAGCGGCAGACGAAATACTTATTTCTTTACAGCCCAAAAGGGGTTAAACACAGAGAGGACAAACAGGGACAGACAAACAGATGAAGTCGATTACAACGAACCCAGTGCGTAACTGGCACTTATTTAATCGACCCGAAAGGATGAAAGGCAAAGTCGACCTCGGCGGAATTTGAACTCCGAACGTAACGGCAGACGAAATACGGCTACGCATTTCACCCCGGCGTGCCAACGTTTCTGCCAGCTCGCCACCTTTAAATAGAGGGAAATATTAGAGTTCAATATGAGGAGTTATTTTGGAAAAGGAAGCAAATAAGGAGTATATAGGGAAATAGAATGTAGAGATAAAAATAAAAATGTATAAAGATGTTATAGTTACAGTTCCATTTTCCAAGGAAAGTGGTTGAAATGCTTCCTGTCCGTGGTTTGTAAATTCTAATATGTATGTACACGTGCATGTAGGCGTGTATATGTGCGCACGTGTATGCGTTTATGCATGTATTTAGGGGTATGCGTGTGTGCGCATATATATATATGTGTATGGATGTGCATGTATGTTTGTATGGGCATCTGTATGTATACGTATGTGCGTATATATTTGTACGTGTATATGTATCTGTATGTATGTATATATATATATATATATATATATATATATATATATGTATATAGATGCATGCATGCATACAGGTTTAAATACACTAGTACGCAAGTCTATATAATAATGCATTTCACACACACATACATGTGCATGTGTGCGTGCGTATATCGATATACACTTCTCTCTTTCCTTCTCTCTGATTCCTCTCTCCATACTATAACATTAGCCAGTTGAATAAGCATATAAATCTATTTATAGAAACTTGACCAGTCTTAGTATTCTTCCCTTCCAATTTGTGGTTTACTACTGACTTTAGAAACCCTCCTCCTATATCTTTTCCTGTACCCATTCCTTAACACCATTCTAACATATCACTCCACCTCACACATATTCACTACATACATTCTTATCACTTCTTACCCTCCCCTACTCCTCTCCCATCCCCCCCTCATAATATCTTGACCACCATCTAACACTCCTCCTTTCACTTTTTTCACTTCCTTACACTTTTTCATTTTCTCTTCTTTTTTTCATTTTCTCATCCTGTCTTCATCTTCTCTTCCTATTTCTTTCCTTCTTCTTTTCTCACCTTTTCCTTTGACCTCTTTCTTCATTTTAACATACACAGCTCTTCTCCCCTCTCTATCCACTAACATATGATCACCTAAATCCCCAAACTGCAACCCCTTTGATTATTATGTGTGAGGCGCTGTTGGGCGAGAGATTAACAAAACTCCTTGTAACACCAAAGATGAACTGAAAGCAAGGATTATGGCAGCATTCACCAACTTAAAGAAAGAGACAGTCCAGAAGAGTTGCAGGAGATTCCGAAATAGTTTGGATGCTGTGGTTGATCCCAATGGCGATTTTATTGAATAAATTTACTTTTTAGTATTTCAAGATATTTTTATGTAATTTTAGTAAATATATCTGTTAAAATGAGATGTCGGTGTTATTTTCATTTTTGCATAATTTAAACAACAATATATTCACCACACCCTGTATGTGTGTTTTACTGTATATGTTAGTTTTACTGTCTCCTTGCCTTAAATTCGAGCAGTGGTTTTGTGTGTCATTAATGCAAGAGATGTTCTTCGTTTTCAGCCTTCCACATAATCAGGCCTAGGCTTGGATACCTTTCCCATCGACTATCCTCACATGCTTCCATATGAGGGTTGGCGACGGGGGTGACATTCGGCTATACAAAATCTGTCTGTTCCATGCGAGCGTGGACGTTTCATATATATTCATATTGCATGGATTATAATATTTTCAACCGAAATGTTACAACCGTATCTGATTGATCAAGTGCTTCAGTTCTGCTTATGTACATATATTTACTCCATTGCTAGCATTTATCAATGGTTTCTCTCATTGTCTCGATGCACCATTTTCTATCATTAATAAAACCGTCGACATTTTTGACAACACAGGTATGCTTGTTTGCTAATAATATCTTGTATTAAAAACTAAGTGTGGACGTGAAAATGCTTCTACATTTGTGCTTTAAATGTAAACTTGTTAAAATGTTAGCCCTTCGTTTAATGGAATAACGGCAAGAGTTTGTTTTAGTGTAATTAATAACATTTGTTGGGTTTTAGATGCGTGAAACGTGTAATAGATTTCCACCCTTTCTCCTTCCAAAGGGTTTTTTCTTTGTCTTAGTAGCTATTGTTTCTAACTGCAATCATTTCGAGACACATCGTTAATAAAACTCATTTACACATTTCACCATAATTCTATGCCTCCGTTTTATTTCTCGCTGTATACGTACGGCGCAGGCATGGCTGTGTGGTAAAAAGCTTGCTCCCCAATCACATGGTTCCAAGTTCAGTCCGTGGCACCTTGGGTAAGTGTCTTCTACTTTAGCCTCGGACCGACCAAAACCTTGTGAGTGGATTTGGTAGACGGAAACTGAAAGAAGCCTATCATATATATATATATATACACACACACGCACACACACGCACACACACACACACCACACACACACACACACACACACACACACACACCACACACACACACACACACACAAATGAATATGTTTTGTGTCTGTCGCTTGACAACTGATACTGGTGTATTTAGGTCCCAGTAATGTAGCGGTTCGGCAAAATAGTCCGATAGAATAAGTACTCGGCTTACAAAGAACAAGTTCTGCGGCGGATTTCTTCGACTAAAACCTTTTAAGGTGGTGCTCCAGCATGGCTGTAGTTAAATGACTGAATCAAGTAAAAGAGTATATATATATTTAAAACGTTTTGAGATTGTCTCTACAGATTCTCTATCGAAATTATAGCCAGCACTGATTTGTGACAACATTTCATATTCAAATACGTCTAATGTAAACAGTGCAATCGAAGATAGAAAAAGTATGTAATGGATTTATATGAACATTGCCTCAACACATCTAACCCATTAACTGTTCACGAACTCATTGTTTAAATAGCTACAAAATATAGCGGTGCAACACTAGTGGATCTACCAGTTGTACACATCTATAGTCTTCATTGTAACTACCTTGATTTCCCCTATGTGACACTTTTAAAAATCTCACCTTAATTTTCTCCCCTGTCTCCCCTACTACCTGACATAGATGCCAATTTAAAGAATGCCACAGTATTGAAATATGCAGACGACATCAAGCTGTACCTTGAAATCAAGAGGACAGATCCTGATGTCTACAACTCTTTCCTGCAATCAGACCTAGACACAATGCAGCAATGGATCACAGACTGGCAACTGAAACTGGCCGTGGACAAGTGTACCACCATGCATTTTGGGAGAAAAAACCCTGCGTCCACATACTCCCTCCACAACACTGATATCAAGAAATCCTCTTGCGAGCGTGACCTAGGCATCACTGTCAGCAGTGATTTGCGTTGGACAAAGCATATCTCTAAAATTGTCAAGAAGGCCGAGGGTGTCTTGGCATCACTCAGCAAGACTTTTGTTAGCCGCTCTCCAGCCATCTATTTAAAACTGTATACAGCTATGGTACGACCACACTTGGAATTCGCATCATCAGTTTGGAACCCCTATCTTGCTCAGAACATTGACCTCCTGGAATCTGTCCAGAGACGTGTAACCAAACGTATACCGTCCATCAGACACCTACCATATTCTGAGCCCATTGTTTCCCTGGGAATGGATTCACTGAAGCTCCGGCGTCTGGCGACGGACTTGGTAAACACCCACAAAGTTATCAACCACCTCACCAACAACAACACTGAACACCTTTTTGATCTCCATGTGTCTAACACACGTGGACATGCCTACAAAGTCAGAAAACAACACAGCTCCCATGACTTTCGGAAACATTTTTTCACGCTCAGAGTTGCTGAAGCATGGAATAAACTGCCTGCGTCAGTTGTTGACTGCCATGACACTGCATCCTTTAAGGCCCTCATGCTTTCCGAAATCCGCCGAAACTACACCTGATTATATATACACTTTAGATGAGTTGTAGTGCACCTGAGCACTGTACACAATTATTATTATTATTATTATTATTATTATTATTATTACTTACCGTTGCTCTATTTTAATTTACCTCTCTCCCTTTCTCTCTCTCTCTCACTCTCTCTCTATCCAACATTTCCTCTGCTTTTCCTGTCACCTGCTTCTGCTGATCACCACTCTTTTCTATCGCCCTTTGCGTCCAATTATATTTAGATTATATTTAGATGAAGGTCATTTTATTATTCTCCCCGTGCACTAGAACTCTTCCTCTTTCAAGAGGAAAGGCACCATCCTTTATACTCTGTATCTACTTGTTTTCTACAAGTTTTATATTTCCCCTCTGTGCGTTTTCAGTGGCAAAACTTGATTTCATTTCGTTCAAACTGGTAATTTCCAGACTAATCATCGAAACGGTTCCTAACCGCCGAAATCGTGTAACTCTTGCAGCATTATAGACCCTTGGGCAAATCACTGCACAGGGCTCTATAGTATTTATTTATTGACAGCAAGCCACGTCATACAAAGATTAGGATTGGACCCTTAGACCTATGAGGCCCCTAGACAACTGCGTATTGTGCCGATGCTTTGAAGTAGCACTGGACTCTGTATTAAAAACGTCGGCTGATGAAATGGGTTTATATGTATGTCTGTCTTTTCTTCTCTCCTTTGATTGTCGTACATGACATGGTAAGAAGGCGGCGAATTGGCAGAATCGTTAGCACGCCGGCGAAATGCGTAGCCGTATTTCGTCTGCTGTTACGTCTTGAGTTCAAATTCCGCCGAGGTCGACTTTGCCTTTCATCCTTTCGAGGTCGATAAATTAAGTACCAGTTACGCACTGGGGTCGATGTAATCGACTTAATCTGTTTGTCTGTCCTTGTTTGTCCTGTCTGTGTTTAGCCCCTTGTGGGTAGTAAAGAAATAGGTAAGCATTCAAACAGTATACGCATATACACACACGTATTCATATACACAAGTACGCACACATGCATATATATATATATATATATAGATAGATAGATAGATAGATAGATAGATATATATATATATAGAGAGAGTGTGTGTATATATGTACGTATGTGTATACATATGAATATATGGATATGCAAGTTATTCATAAGAAATAAAGACACGGGTCGAAGAACCCGAATTCTATTAAAACCCCGGGGGAACAACATCACCACGACGACTATTATTATCACTGCTGCTGGTTACTCGACGGCTACAGCCACTCTTATAGAAAACAAGTCTTGACGACACTTTTTAATTTACCAAAACAGATAGTAGCAATTTGCCGTCACAGACAGTTCAATTGTCATGCCACGAAAATTGACGGAAACTACCACGTGCTCTTGCAGAAAAAGGAAAGTAAACTATGAATGTTAACTTTAATTTTAACTTTATTTTATTAATAGCTCTTTCCTCTCTACATATTCCATTTTAGTACATATTTTTGAAAAGGTTGTTCAAAAATCGAAACATGTAAAACAAATCTAAAACATTCTTCTTTTAATGTATTTATATAAAGGAAAATTAAAATGTGCCCAACTTTTGAAAGTAGCATTTTAGTTCTTTTTTCATAAATCTGTGTGGTAAGTATCTTGCTTACCAACCACATGGTTCCGGGTTCAGTCCCACTCGTGGCACCTTGGGCACGTGTCTTCTGCTATAGCCTCGGGCCGACCAAAGCCTTGTGAGTAGATTTGGTAGACGGAAACTGAAAGAAGCCCGTCGTATATATGTATATGTATATGTATGTGTGTGTATATGTTTGTGTCTGTGTTTGTCCTCCCAACATCGCTTCACAGCCGATGTTGGTGTGTTTACGTCCCCGTAACATAGCGGTTCGGCAAAAGAGACCACTAGAATAAGTACTAGGATTCCAAAGAATAAATCCTGGGGTCAATTTGGTCGACTAAAGGCGGTACTCCAGCATAGCAGCAGTCAAATTACTGAAACAAGTAAAAGTAAAAAGTAAAATAAGTAAAAGGATATATATATATATATATGGCAATAATAATTCTCTAAATGAGATATAGACAGTGACTGCTCCGTAATATAAGGGGTATTAGCCAACCGAATATGGCTAGGGACAGGGCAGAGTGGTGGGGGTGTCACTGTTGCATTTAGCCCCAGGCGAACATCAACGTCACCAGATAGGCCTGACGCCATCACGGCGTCCTCTCTCTTGCAAAGGGAGATCACTCACCAAGAAGCCGATACCACACACGGACCTAGGTTTCAAGGTGTATTGCCTATTATCAACGTGTGGTAGGCATCGCTTCTCAATGAACGACCAACTTTGCAAGATATATATAAGGATTTTCAAGTAAATACATTTACTGATTTCGAAAATCTGTTCGACAGCAATAATAATTCTCTAAATGAGATATAGACAGTGACTGCTCCGTAATATAAGGGGTATTAGCCAACCGAATATGGCTAGGGACAGGGCAGGGTGGTGGGGGTGTCACTGTTGCATTTAGCCCGAAATCAGTAAATGTATTTACTTGAAAATCCTTATATATATCTTGCAAAGTTGGTCGTTCATCGAGAAGCGATGCCTACCACACGTTGATAATAGGCAATACACCTTGAAACCTATGTCCGTGTGTGGTATCGGCTTCTTGGTGAGTGATCTCCCTTTGCAAGATAGAGGACGCCGTGATGGCGTCAGGCCTATCTGGTGACGTTGATGTTCGCCTGGGGCTAAATGCAACAGTGACACCCCCACCACCCTGCCCTGTCCCTAGCCATATTCGGTTGGCTAATACCCCTTATATTACGGAGAAGTCACTGTCTATATCTCATTTAGAGAATTATTATTGCTGTCGAACAGATTTTCGAAATCAGTAAATGTATTTACTTGAAAATCCTTATATATATCTTGCAAAGTTGGTCGTTCATATATATATATAGAAATTCGGGTGAGTACTTGATAATTGTAAGCACCTGTATATACCGTTTGGTGGTGTAGGTGGTGGAGTAAATTAATCATAATTAAAACATGATGCCAAGGATTCAGCGGTACATATGTTTCGGGCCTTTATTAGACGGATTTATAACAATGTATAATGTATGTCTGTGGCCTTCTTATATATATATATATAGAAATATATATATATAGAAATTCGGGTGAGTACTTGATAATTGTAAGCACCTGTATATACCGTTTGGTGGTGTAGGTGGTGGAGTAAATTAATCATAATTAAAACATGATGCCAAGGATTCAGCGGTACATATGTTTCGGGCCTTTATTAGACGGATTTATAACAATGTATAATGTATGTCTGTGGCCTTCTTCAGCCGCGCACAACAACTTCCACAAGGACATGTATTACATCAAAAATTCTTGGTTGGTGATGCAAATCCTCTCATTCGCGTACGACATAATGCGGCAACAGCATAAAAATGAAGCGTCCATCTCGTTCTTCTCTCAATGTAGAATGAAGAAATTTGGATGTTGAAGTAATGTAAATAAATTAATAAACAAATATATACATATATAAATATATAAATGCAGACAGACGTGAAGGAACCTGGTAATAAGAGTAAATAGAGATAAAGATGGAGGGGCGAGAATTCAGGACGAAGGATAAAAAATATATAAAAAGTGTAAGTATAGAAAAATATAAAAATGTAGAGTATAAAGATATAAAGAGATATAAAAAAATATAAATGAATATAAAGTTATAAAAATAAAGTTATAAAAATAAAAATAGAAATAAAAATAATAAAAAATGTAAAAGAATATAAGGATAAGGGATATATAGTAGTTACGGACCAAACATGGTGGTCAGGGAAATGACAAATTCTGGTTGTAGAAGTCTTGGGTGTCATAAATCAACAGGGGCGTCTGGGGACTTAGTGTATTGTAAATCAGAGTTGTTGAGCAGCTTATCTAGTTCCTCTAGTTCTTCGTAACGTATTAAGTGGTCATCTTGTACATACGTACCCACATGGATACATACACCCATATACACGCGCACATATATGCACGCATACCCAGCCACAAGCATATAAGCATACATACGTACTCACGTGTAAACATATACAGATACACATATACACATACACACATGCGCATATATATATATATACACACACATGCGCATATATATATATATACACACACAACAGAATATGCATATATATACACGGACAATATACATGTACATATACATACACACACACACACACATACTTATATACATACATATATATATACACATACACATATGCATACATATATATGCACATGTATACATATACATACATACACATATACATACACACACGTATATATATATACTCACACCCATACCCACACACGCACATATATATGTGTGCATACATGCACACCCACGTGTGCATACATACACGCATACATACATACACACGGACCCACGCGCACGTATCCACACGCACACACACACACATCTGTGTGTCTATACGCGCGTGTGCGCATACCCTTACATACACATACACAGATGCCCACACATACAGGTATAGAAATAAGATATTAAAAGATGTATAAAAATTAGAAATGAAGTATAAAAATTATAAAAACTATAAAAATTAAAATAAAGAATGAAAATAAAAATAAGAATAAAGGTAAAGCAAAATAAAATAGGATAAAATAAAATAAAAATATAATCGGGTAAAGCTTAACATGAGATGAAGGTAAAAATAAAAGGTGGTTGAAAGTGTAAAGTTAAAGGTGTGTGCTAAAGGTGACCACGTAGGGGCGGGCAGGGGGAACTGAAAATTGGAAGGGTGGGAAGCGGGGTTTGGTGGTGCGTGCTCAACATCAGAGTTAGAAATGGGAAAAGGTATAGATATAGGGAAACAAAAAATCTAGATAGGAAGAATGTAGGTGTAGGAGAAGAAAAAACATATATGGGAGACAAAATGTGTATATATAGGAAAATATATATATAGGAAAACGGGATGCGCTGGAGCCGACAGGTTGCACCGGGTGGGGGCAAATTGCATGGGGGAGCTGGTATAATAGCCTAAGCTTTGTAGTATTTGAAAGTATTAATAAGTTTGTGTATACAGGATGGTTTGAACTCTGACCTTTTGTTAATAAGATTGTGTTTCTCCTTGAATTTCAAGATATTCAGGAGTTCTACACAACATAGTTGGCATCCTGCTCTATTGTTTAAATAAGGTGCAGCTGATCCGGTGATGGACCACCTGATTTTGAAACCTATGCTATTGTCTTTTAATTCCCAAATTTTTTAGAAAGGGAGGTGCTGTTAGCTTTATGCCTATGCTTAAACGAGGACCGGTGGTTGTAGTATCTAGATTTCCAGGAGGTCGAGCAACCTAAACCAAGAATTTTGATGTAATACATGTCCTTGTGGAAGTTGTGTGCGCGGCTGAAGAAGGCCACAGACATACATTATGCATTGTTATAAATCCGTCTAATAAAGGCCCGAAACATATGTACCGCTGAATCCTTGGCATCATGTTTTTATTTTGATTAATTTATATATATATATATATATATATATATATATATATATATATATATATATATATAAGTAAGGACAAAAGAAAAAATTTCTAATGCCAAAATATGCCGAAAATAGACAACGTCGATAACCATATAATTATCACTAACAAGCACGTTATTGCGAAGAAAGCTAATAGAAATTTCTAAAAAATCCTGTTATTACCATGTATATACCACATATATATATATATATACTCTTTACTCTTTACTCTTTTACTTGTTTCAGTCATTTTGACTGCGGCATGCTGGAGCACCGCCTTTAGTCGAACAAATCGACCCCGGGACATATTCTTTGTAAGCCCAGTACTTCTTCT
>NC_043006.1:60238076-60251698 GCF_006345805.1 Octopus sinensis
CCAATAATGTGTGTCAGTGCCAATACAATGGTAAAGACTACAATATTGGAGAGAGTTTTAACGATGGCTGTAAGACTTGCACTTGTCAAACTAGAGAATAGTGCAGTGTAACAGTGATAGATGTGGATGTCCTTATAAAAAGTACAATATCAAATCGGCCAAACCTTCACTGATGATTGCAATACTTGCGAATGTTTGAACAATGGTCAGGTTAAATGTACTAGCAAAATTTGTAAGTGTTACTTCAGAGGAAGAGTATTAGTGTGGGCCAGAAATTTGAAGGGGATTGTAACATTTGCTATTGTAGAGACAACGGTCAGTTAGAATGTACAAAGAAAATTTGTCAATGTACTTATCAAGGACAGACATACCGAGTTGGACAACATTCAGTAATGATTGTAACCAATGTGAATGTTTAAGAAGCGGTATTGTGCAGTGCTCTAACAAACCATGTAAGTGTATATACAATGGAAACACCTACGAAATAGGGACTACATTTAAAAAGGACTGTAATACGTGCACATGCAAAGCCGATGGGACAGTAGACTGCACAAAAATGTCATGTACCTGTACTTATAAATATAATGTTTATAATTTCGGAGCAGAGTTCAAGGATGATTGTAATACTTGCAGATGTAAAAATAACGGACAAGTTGATTGTACAAACAGACCCTGCCACTGTACTTATAAAGGACAAACTTATGGAATTGGTAATAGATTTTCGGACGATTGCAATCAATGCGAATGTTTAGCAACTGGATATGTCCGATGTTCAAACTATCTTTGTCAATGTAAGTACAACAACAAGATATATAAAGTAGGAGAAACATTTAAACAGGGCTGTATACGTGCACATGCAAAGCCGATAGGACTGTAGACTGCACAACAAAGCCATGTACCTGTACTTATAAATATAATGTTATGATTTCGGAGCAGAGTTCAAGGATGATTGTAATACTTGCAAATGTAAAAATAACGGACAAGTTGATTGTACAAACAAACCCTGCCGCTGTACTTATAATGGACAAACTTATGAAATTGGTACTAAATTTTCGATGGGTTGCACTCAATGCGAATGTTTAGCTACTGGATCTGTCATATGTTTAGCCGATGTTTGTGAATGTAAGTACAACAACCAGATATATAAAGTAGGAGAAACATTTAAACAGGGCTGTAATACGTGCACATGCAAAGCCGATGGGACTGTAGACTGCACAACAAACCCATGTACCTGTACTTATAAATATAATGTTTATGATTTCGGAGCAGAGTTCAAGGATGATTGTAATACTTGCAAATGTAAAAATAACGGACAAGTTGATTGTACAAACAGACCCTGCCGCGCTGTACTTATAAAGGACAAACGTATGGAATTGGTAATAGATTTTCGGACGATTGCAATCAATGCGAATGTTTAGCAACTGGATATGTCCGATGTTCAACCTATCTTTGTCAATGTAAGTACAACAACCAGATATATAAAGTAGGTGAAACATTTAAACAGGGCTGTAATACGTGCACATGCAAAGCCGATAGGACTGTAGACTGCACAACAAACCCATGTACCTGTACTTATAAATATAATGTT
This sequence comes from Octopus sinensis, assembly GCF_006345805.1. Classification (NCBI taxonomy): domain Eukaryota; kingdom Metazoa; phylum Mollusca; class Cephalopoda; order Octopoda; family Octopodidae; genus Octopus; species Octopus sinensis. The sequence goes on from NC_043006.1 coordinate 60,239,665, forward strand.
TATGATTTCGGAGCAGAGTTCAAGGATGATTGTAATACTTGCAAATGTAAAAATAACGGACAAGTTGATTGTACAAACAGACCCTGCCGCTGTACTTATAAAGGACAAACTTATGGAATTGGTAATAGATTTTCGGACGATTGCAATCAATGCGAATGTTTAGCAACTGGATATGTCGATGTTCAACCTATCTTTGTCATGTAAGTACAAAAACCAGATATATAAAGTAGGAGAAACATTTAAACAGGGCTGTAATACGTGCACATGCAAAGCCGATAGGACTGTAGACTGCACAACAAACCCATGTACCTGTACTTATAAATATAATGTTTATGATTTCGGAGCAGAGTTCAAGGATGATTGTAATACTTGCAAATGTAAAAATAACGGACAAGTTGATTGTACAAACAAACCCTGCCGCTGTACTCATAAAGGACAAACTTATGGAATTGGTAATAGATTTTCGGATGGTTGCAATCAATGCGAATGTTTAGCAACTGGATATGCCCGATGTTCAACCAATGTAGGTCAGACATTTAGAAAGGACTGTAATACGTGCACATGCAAAACCGATGGGACAGTAGACTGCACAATAAACCATGTACCTGTACTTATAAAAATAAGGTTTATAATTTCGGAAATCAATTCAAAGATGCTGCAATACTTGTACTTGTCAATATAATGGTGAGGTTAGCTGCACTGAATTACCTTGTCCCTGTAATTACAACGGTAAAATTTATGAAATTAGTTCTGTATGGTATAATGATTGCAACAAATGTCAGTGCAACTCCGATGGGAAAGTCGATTGTGAGCAAAAACCATGCAGTAGTCCTGTATACATAAAGGAAAAACTTATTCTGTCGGTGAAACATTTAAAGATGCCTGCAATACTTGTAGATGTGGACAGTTTGGTCAAATAAGCTGTACTAAAATGTACTGCCCCCCGACAAAATGCCAGTATTATGGAAAATCTTACAAAGATGGAGAAATGTTCATGAGTCAAGATAAGTGCAATGTTTGTCGATGTTCTATTGGAAAGGTCAAGTGTACCAAGTATGACTGCTATCGTCTGGTGAGTAAAGTGTTTTATTAGTGTTTTACTGTCCCTAACGTAACTAATTTAATCCATCCTTTACCCTTTGCAACCCCTATTTTATTTCTCATATTAAACAGAAAAAAATCACCCAGCAATAGATGATATTTAGCATACAAACTGTTCTCTTCTAAGTTTTTTCATATACATGCATACATTCAATAATATATATGGAAGAAATGGTTGACTTACAATTTTCAATTTAATGTTATTGACACTTATGTAAAATTTGCACGACATTGCTCTTAATGTTGAAATATTTATGTTTATTTAAGAAATATTTATTTTCAACTGTTTAAATAGTGATACAGACTCTTTGGAGATACATTGTGAATTATTCTATATACAGGATATTTCAGGATATAGCTTAGAGAGTGTGAATTGGGCTTTAAAATCTGGGCTCTGATGAATTTTTAATACTTTGTATAATCATGTGATATTTAATCTAATGTATAATTGTTCAAATTTAAATTTTGTATTGTACTTAGTCATACTAAATTTGAAATACAATGTGTATATCCAGTCCGATAAAATAAATTTCTTGCAAATTTATTTTATTGCAGAAACAACAGTACGGATGAAGAACTATTAATTTATTTTGATAATTTCAATAATTGTGATACCTGAAATATAATTTTTTTAAATAAAACATATATCTACCACAATTTCGTTGTTTAATCTATAAATTTAATTTTTTTCATTAGAATGATAGTCAACCGAGTTATCCATTTAACTTTTGGCTGAGTTATTTCTTATTTGCATTTTAGTATTTCTCATCTATTTCCAATATAAACAAATTTCAACTCAGCCGCGAAAATGCAAACGTAAAAGATCTGATATCTCTCTATATATAAACGGCAGTTTGTCTGTGTGTGTTTCTGTGTGTCTGTCAGTTGTACCCTCACCCTGACCACGGCTTTCAACCGATTCTGATGAAACTTGACACACACATAGCCGAATGTCATAATTCAAAACTAACATGGCGAAAATTTTGAAAGTTCCCTCAGTTCTGAAAAAAAATCGATAAATTCGACATGGAGTCGAGAATCAGAAACACAAACCACAGATTGTCTAGGGGACGAAACTCGACCTTTTTAACTAAAAAAAAAATTTACCATCATTTTATTCCAATTTTTTGGATATAACTCTCTAAAAATGCTTTATAGTTATTTCCCTTACAAACCCGAGCAACGCGGGCGATACTGCTAGTAATTATATAAAAAATAAATAAATGCGCCCTCTTAAAGCCTAGCCAGGCTCATGGGCCCGGTTTCCCGGTTTCTATGGCATATGTGTTCCCCAGCTGGATGGGACACCAGTCATCGCAGCGTTACTCATTTTTGCCAGCTGAGTGGACTGGAGCAATGTGAAATGAAGAACACAACGAGTCGTCCGGTCCAGGAATCGAAACCACAACCTTACGATCATGATGCTGACACCCTAACCACTGAGCTGCGGGAGAAAAACTTTCTTAAACTTTCATGCCGGTCAACGACCCTGCATTGATGAACATCTCTTCCAAAGGGAATATTTGTAGACAACTGCTTCAAAACCTGTAGCATCTTTAGACTGATTGTAAATTTATATTTATACCAATAATTCTTGGTGAATTATGGTAATGTTTAATTTTAAAAAATTCTTTTACTTGTTTCAGTCATTTGACTATGGCCATGCTAGAACACTGACATAAAGGGTTTTAGTCGAAGAAATCTACCCCAGAACTTATTCTTTGTAAGCCTAGTACTTATTCTATCGGCAATAGAAATTGCCGAACCGCTAAGTTACGGGGACATAAATGCACTAGCATCGGTTGTCAAGCGATGGCGAGGGGGGATGCAGAGACACACACACACACACACACACACACACACACACACCACACACACATATATATCTATAAAGCTGAAGTTGTGTGTGTGGATGGTTTGGTAGCCTTCAACTAACACTATCTCCTCCGAGACCCTGCGGCGCAAGTTGACCAAAATTGAGAGTATGATAGATGAAGGCTTGCTCTTCATTCCGGACCATGTTAAGACCAAAAATTATTTATCAAAAAGCAGTGCAGTTTGAAACTTGAGCTTCAACACAGTGCAAGGGAGATAACTAATGTTAATACTTTGTCTACAAAATCCTTTCCAGTTCTGGAAAGAGAGAGGACGTTTTAATAACTAAGATTACAATTACGACATCAGGAGCTGATGCACCCTACTGTTTCAGAAGGACACAGTTTCCCCTACGTGTTGTATTTGCCATGTCCATAAACAAACCACAGGGTCAGACATTATCCATGGCAGGGCTTCACTTGCAGGAGCCATGTTTCTCACATGGACAATTATACGTTGGATGTTCCCGAGTCGGTAGTCAGAACAGCCTATTTGCTTTGGCTCCATCTGGAAGAACAAAGAACGTTGTCTATCGCGAAGTGCTGTAACCATATTTCAGCGACTATACTATGCATTGCCTATATTAACTGTTTATCTGAATGAATCTATATCTATAAAGCTGAAGCTGTGTGTGTGGCAGGTTTGGTAGCCTTCAACTAACACTATCTCCTCCGAGCCCCTGCGACGCAAGTTGACCAAAACTGAGAGTATGATAGAAGGCTTGCTCTTCATTCCGTAGAACAAAAAATTCAAATCGAACCATGTTAAGACAAAAATTATTTACATCACAAAGGTGCTTTTTTTTCTATGAAAAGCCCTATGTTCTACGATTTTTTTACTGCTGTGTACTTTTTCTTAATGAATACTTTGCAGTGTTAACTTCTTAATAGATTTTCTGTGCAGTTCGAAACTTGAGCTTCATTTTTTTAAATCTACGGGTAAATTGTTTTCTCCACAATGTTAATAGTAGGAATATTAGCTAAGAGTACCAACAATTGAAGTCGGCATTACACATTTGCAGCACATTCAGGGCAAACTCGAGGATCGCCACACTATACTTTTATTCATAGATTGAAACTATGGCAAAACTTTGTTAACGCGACATCAAAGTCTGCTGTTTTAAGCGCAACTAAAAAACAAACCCGAGCAACGCCGGGCTATACTGCTAGCACACACACAGATACATACATACATATATATATATATATATATATATATATATATATATATTATATATATATAATATATATATATATATATATATATATATATATATTATATATATATATACGGAATCCTTCTACCAAATTACCAAATCCCTTTACAAGGCTTTGGTCAGCCCGAGGCTATAGTAGATGACAGTTGTCCAAGGTGCTTCGCAGTGGGACTGAACCCGGAACCATGTGGTTGAGAAGCAAGCTTCTTATCGTTAACAAATGCTAACAATCTCAAAAGTGAGGACTTCAGGCAAAGGAAGTCATCAACAAATAGGTTGTTTGCAAATAAATTTTACAACTGCAGTGTTCAACTGGTACTTATTTTATCGACGCCGAAAGGATTAAAGGCAAGGTCGATCCCTGCGAAATTTGAACCCAGAACGTAAAGACGGATCAAATGTCGATAATCATTTTACCCTGCGTGCTAAATTTTCTTATTTCTTTATTGTCCACAAGGGGCTAAACATAGAGGGGACAAACAAGGACAGACAATGGGATTAAGTTGATTACATCGACCTCAGTGCGTAACTGGTATTTAGTTTCTCGACCCCGAAAGGATGAAAGGCAAAGTCGACCTCAGCGGAATTTGAACTCAGAACGTAGCGGCAGACGAAATACCTATTTCTTTACTGCCCACAAGGGGTTAAACACAGAGGGGACAAACAAGGACAAAAAAGGGATTATGTCGTTTACATCGACCCCAGTGCGTAACAGGCACTTAATTTATCGACCTTGGAAGGATGAAAGGCAAAGTTTACCTCGGCGGAATTTGAACTCAGAACGTAACGGCAAATGAAATACGGCTACGCATTTCGCCCCGGCGTGCTAACGTTTCTGCCAGCTAGCCGTCTTAGTGTGTCTAAAATGACTATCGAAAAAAGAAGGGGTTAAACTAATATACCTTTGTAATTTTCCTAAAGTACACATATCAAAATATACTAGTTCCTAGTTCCGTATGAAGCTATTTTCTGGGGTGACAAATAAGTAAATTTTGTTTTAAAGCAAATGGTTCGTTGGGAGACATTTCGGCAATAGTCATAACATTTACGATCCATATCCGGGAGCAAACCCAGACCTGCATACTATTCTCTCTCTCTCTTTCTCTCTCTCTCTCACACACACACACACATATTTACATGTGTACTTGCCTATATATTGTTTTGATTTGAGATCGCGTGCTGAAACTGGCCATTAGGAAATACACAAAGTTAACTTCAATTAAACTTTTATTTTAAAAACTTTTCGCGGACTGCTACCTTGTTCTAAGGAATAGACACGATGTTTACGCCAGGGAAAATGGTTGGCGACATTTCGTCTTCATGTTCTGAGTTCAAATTCCACCGATGTCCACTTCGCCTTTCATCCTTTCGGGGTCGATAAAATAAGTACCCGTTGAGTACTGAGTTCGATGTTATCGACTTAACCCCTTCTCCGAAATTGTTGGCCTTGTGCCAACATTTGAAACTAATATTTTTAGAGAATTTGAGCAAAATCAATAAACTGGTAAATATCGCACTAATTCCAATGTTCAACAATGAATTGCTAGGTTACCTATTGTCGTTCTTCCCAAATTTGTTTAAATTTCGATACTTTCACCCTCACGAGTTTCACTAAGAAAAGAAAAATCGGATTATTCGCATGGAATTAAGTGAAATCGGAAAAAAGGGGTGGGGAAAACTGGACCCCATCCATTCCGGAATCATTGGAATATTTTATATTTTCGTTGAATGAATTGCAGTGACCTAATATGCCACAAAATGCTTTTTTGGTCCGGAAAACGGGGTGGAACCCTTGGAAATTTCACCTCCCCGTTCTCATTGGGAAGTACACCCGCACGATTTTCACTAAGAAAAAAGAAATTCATTTTTGTTGAATGAATTACGGTGACCTCCTAATATGCCACAAAACCCTTTTTTGGTCCGGAAAACAGAGGGTGGGGCGTGGAACACACGGAAATTTTACCCCACCACTCTCAACATTTTACAAAAATACGTTTTCCAGAGGGCGGATTACTTGGTTCGTTATTCAATAAATAGAGAATGTGGATTAATATGTTCACATGTATATTGTGTGTATTTTATGCTGAAAATATTTTTTGTGAAGTCGTAATGAATGCATATATATATGTATATATGGCGTGTGTGTCTGTATAAGTAGACAGGTAAAAATTTACCTACAAAGTACTACTTACTTCTTTACTGTCAAATCATTAATTAATCCCAACAAAATACACACTTTTTCTCCACTAAATATTTTCAGTTTTATACCAGTGTTTTAGAAACAGAAAACAAAAATCTTTCGCGCGCAAACACACTTCAGTTTCTTTTTTGTGTGAGAGGGAGAGAGAGTGAATAAATGTTTTCTCAGAACGTAGCGGCAGACGAAATACTTATTTCTTTACAGCCCAAAAGGGGTTAAAGACAGAGAGGACAAACAAGGACAGACAAACAGATGAAGTCGATTACATCGATCCCAGTGCGTAACTGGCACTTATTTAATCGACCCGAAAGGATGAAAGGCAAAGTCGACCTCGGCGGAATTTGAACTCCGAACGTAACGGCAGACGAAATACGGCTACGCATTTCGCCCGGCGTGCCACGTTTCTGCCAGCTCGCCACCTTTAAATAGAGGGAAATATTAGAGTTCAATATGAGGAGTTATTTTGGAAAAGGAAGCAAATAAGGAGTATATAGGGAAATAGAATGTAGAGATAAAAATAAAAATGTATAAAGATGTTATAGTTACAGTTCCGTTATCCAAGGAAAGTGGTTGAAATGCTTCCTGTCCGTGGTTTGTAAATTCTAATATGTATGTACACGTGCATGTAGGCGTGTATATGTGCGCACGTGTATGCGTTTATGCATGTATTAGGGGTATGCGTGTGTGCGCATATATATATGTATGGATGTGCATGTATGTTGTATGGGCATCTGTATGCATACGTATGTGCGTATATATTTGTACGTGTATATGTATCTGTATGTATGTATATATATATATATATATATATATATATGTATATAGATGCATGCATGCATACAGGTTTAAATACACTAGTACGCAAGTCTACATAATAATGCATTTCACACACACATACATGTGCATGTGTGCGTGCGTATATCGATATACACTTCTCTCTTTCCTTCTCTCTGATTCCTCTCTCCATACTATAACATTAGCCAGTTGAATAAGCATATAAATCTATTTATAGAAACTTGACCAGTCTTAGTATTCTTCCCTTCCAATTTGTGGTTTACTACTGACTTTAGAAACCCTCCTCCTATATCTTTCTGTACCCATTCCTTAACACCATTGTAACATATCACTCCACCTCACACATATTCACTACATTCATTCTTATCACTTCTTACCCTCCCCTACTCCTCTCCCATTCCCCTCATAATATCTTGACCACCATCTAACACTCCTTTCACTTTTTTCACTTCCTTCTACCTTTTTCATTTTCTCTTCTTTTTTTCATTTTTCATCTTGTCTTCATCTTCTCTTCCTATTTCTTTCCTTCTTCTTTTCTCACCTTTTCCTTTGATCTCTTTCTTCATTTTAACATACACAGCTCTTCTCCCCTCTCTATCTACTAACATATGATCACCTAACTCCCCAAACTGCAACCCCTTTGATTATTATGTGTGAGGCGCTGTTGGGCGAGAGATTAACAAAACTCCTTGTAACACCAAAGATGAACTGAAAGCAAGGATTATGGCAGCATTCACCAACTTAAAGAAGAGACAGTCCAGAAGAGTTGCAGGAGATTCCGAAATAGTTTGGATGCTGTGGTTGATCCCAATGGCGATTTTATTGAATAAATTTACTTTTTAGTATTTCAAGATATTTTTATGTAATTTTAGTAAATATCTGTTAAAATGAGATGTCGGTGTTATTTTCATTTTTGCATAATTTAAACAACAATATATTCACCACACCCTGTATGTGTGTTTTACTGTATATGTTAGTTTTACTGTCTCCTTGCCTTAAATTCGAGCAGTGGTTTTGTGTGTCATTAATGCAAGAGATGTTCTTCGTTTTCAGCCTTCCACATAATCAGGCCTAGGCTTGGATACCTTTCCCATCGACTATCCTCACATGCTTCCATATGAGGGTTGGCGACGGGGGTGACATTCGGCTATACAAAATCTGTCTGTTCCATGCGAGCGTGGACGTTTCATATATATTCATATTGCATGGATTATAATATTTTCAACCGAAATGTTACAACCGTATCTGATTGATCAAGTGCTTCAGTTCTGCTTATGTACATATATTTACTCCATTGCTAGCATTTATCAATGGTTTCTCTCATTGTCTCGATGCACCATTTTCTATCATTAATAAAACCGTCGACATTTTTGACAACACAGGTATGCTTGTTTGCTAATAATATCTTGTATTAAAAACTAAGTGTGGACGTGAAAATGCTTCTACATTTGTGCTTTAAATGTAAACTTGTTAAAATGTTAGCCCTTCGTTTAATGGAATAACGGCAAGAGTTTGTTTTAGTGTAATTAATAACATTTGTTGGGTTTTAGATGCGTGAAACGTGTAATAGATTTCCACCCTTTCTCCTTCCAAAGGGTTTTTTCTTTGTCTTAGTAGCTATTGTTTCTAACTGCAATCATTTCGAGACACATCGTTAATAAAACTCATTTACACATTTCACCATAATTCTATGCCTCCGTTTTATTTCTCGCTGTATACGTACGGCGCAGGCATGGCTGTGTGGTAAAAAGCTTGCTCCCCAATCACATGGTTCCAAGTTCAGTCCGTGGCACCTTGGGTAAGTGTCTTCTACTTTAGCCTCGGACCGACCAAAACCTTGTGAGTGGATTTGGTAGACGGAAACTGAAAGAAGCCTATCATATATATATATATATACACACACACGCACACACACGCACACACACACACACCACACACACACACACACACACACACACACACACCACACACACACACACACACACAAATGAATATGTTTTGTGTCTGTCGCTTGACAACTGATACTGGTGTATTTAGGTCCCAGTAATGTAGCGGTTCGGCAAAATAGTCCGATAGAATAAGTACTCGGCTTACAAAGAACAAGTTCTGCGGCGGATTTCTTCGACTAAAACCTTTTAAGGTGGTGCTCCAGCATGGCTGTAGTTAAATGACTGAATCAAGTAAAAGAGTATATATATATTTAAAACGTTTTGAGATTGTCTCTACAGATTCTCTATCGAAATTATAGCCAGCACTGATTTGTGACAACATTTCATATTCAAATACGTCTAATGTAAACAGTGCAATCGAAGATAGAAAAAGTATGTAATGGATTTATATGAACATTGCCTCAACACATCTAACCCATTAACTGTTCACGAACTCATTGTTTAAATAGCTACAAAATATAGCGGTGCAACACTAGTGGATCTACCAGTTGTACACATCTATAGTCTTCATTGTAACTACCTTGATTTCCCCTATGTGACACTTTTAAAAATCTCACCTTAATTTTCTCCCCTGTCTCCCCTACTACCTGACATAGATGCCAATTTAAAGAATGCCACAGTATTGAAATATGCAGACGACATCAAGCTGTACCTTGAAATCAAGAGGACAGATCCTGATGTCTACAACTCTTTCCTGCAATCAGACCTAGACACAATGCAGCAATGGATCACAGACTGGCAACTGAAACTGGCCGTGGACAAGTGTACCACCATGCATTTTGGGAGAAAAAACCCTGCGTCCACATACTCCCTCCACAACACTGATATCAAGAAATCCTCTTGCGAGCGTGACCTAGGCATCACTGTCAGCAGTGATTTGCGTTGGACAAAGCATATCTCTAAAATTGTCAAGAAGGCCGAGGGTGTCTTGGCATCACTCAGCAAGACTTTTGTTAGCCGCTCTCCAGCCATCTATTTAAAACTGTATACAGCTATGGTACGACCACACTTGGAATTCGCATCATCAGTTTGGAACCCCTATCTTGCTCAGAACATTGACCTCCTGGAATCTGTCCAGAGACGTGTAACCAAACGTATACCGTCCATCAGACACCTACCATATTCTGAGCCCATTGTTTCCCTGGGAATGGATTCACTGAAGCTCCGGCGTCTGGCGACGGACTTGGTAAACACCCACAAAGTTATCAACCACCTCACCAACAACAACACTGAACACCTTTTTGATCTCCATGTGTCTAACACACGTGGACATGCCTACAAAGTCAGAAAACAACACAGCTCCCATGACTTTCGGAAACATTTTTTCACGCTCAGAGTTGCTGAAGCATGGAATAAACTGCCTGCGTCAGTTGTTGACTGCCATGACACTGCATCCTTTAAGGCCCTCATGCTTTCCGAAATCCGCCGAAACTACACCTGATTATATATACACTTTAGATGAGTTGTAGTGCACCTGAGCACTGTACACAATTATTATTATTATTATTATTATTATTATTATTATTACTTACCGTTGCTCTATTTTAATTTACCTCTCTCCCTTTCTCTCTCTCTCTCACTCTCTCTCTATCCAACATTTCCTCTGCTTTTCCTGTCACCTGCTTCTGCTGATCACCACTCTTTTCTATCGCCCTTTGCGTCCAATTATATTTAGATTATATTTAGATGAAGGTCATTTTATTATTCTCCCCGTGCACTAGAACTCTTCCTCTTTCAAGAGGAAAGGCACCATCCTTTATACTCTGTATCTACTTGTTTTCTACAAGTTTTATATTTCCCCTCTGTGCGTTTTCAGTGGCAAAACCTGATTTCATTTCGTTCAAACTGGTAATTTCCAGACTAATCATCGAAACGGTTCCTAACCGCCGAAATCGTGTAACTCTTGCAGCATTATAGACCCTTGGGCAAATCACTGCACATGGCTCTATAGTATTTATTTATTGACAGCAAGCCACGTCATACAAAGATTAGAATTGGACCCTTAGACCTATGAGGCTCCTAGACAACTGCGTATTGTGCCGATGCTTTGAAGTAGCACTGGACTCTGTATTAAAAACGTCGGCTGATGAAATGGGTTTATATGTATGTCTGTCTTTTCTTCTCTCCTTTGATTGTCGTACATGACATGGTAAGAAGGCGGCGGATTGGCAGAATCGTTAGCACGCCGGCGAAATGCGTAGCCGTATTTCGTCTGCTGTTACGTCCTGAGTTCAAATTCCGCCGAGGTCGACTTTGCCTTTCATCCTTTCGAGGTCGATAAATTAAGTACCAGTTACGCACTGGGGTCGATGTAATCGACTTAATCTGTTTGTCTGTCCTTGTTTGTCCTGTCTGTGTTTAGCCCCTTGTGGGTAGTAAAGAAATAGGTAAGCATTCAAACAGTATACGCATATACACACACGTATTCATATACACAAGTACGCACACATGCATATATATATATATATATATATATATATATATATATATATAGATAGATAGATATATATATATATATAGAGAGAGTGTGTGTATATATGTACGTATGTGTATACATATGAATATATGGATATGCAAGTTATTCATAAGAAATAAAGACACGGGTCGAAGAACCCGAATTCTATTAAAACCCCGGGGGAACAACATCACCACGACGACTATTATTATCACTGCTGCTGGTTACTCGACGGCTACAGCCACTCTTATAGAAAACAAGTCTTGACGACACTTTTTAATTTACCAAAACAGATAGTAGCAATTTGCCGTCACAGACAGTTCAATTGTCATGCCACGAAAATTGACGGAAACTACCACGTGCTCTTGCAGAAAAAGGAAAGTAAACTATGAATGGTAATTTTAATTTTAACTTTATTTTATTAATAGCTCTTTCCTCTCTAC
>NC_043006.1:60251798-60294298 GCF_006345805.1 Octopus sinensis
GGGACACTAGACCGCACAACAAACCCATTACCCTGTACTTATATAATATAAGGTTTATGATTTCGGACGCAGAGTTCAAGGATGATTGTAAATACTTGCAAATGTAAAAATAACGGACAAGTTGATTGAGACAAACAACCCTGCACTGTACTCATAATGGACAACTTATGGAATTGGTAATAAATTTCTCGGACGATTGCAATGCAATGCGAATGTTTAGCATGGATATGTCCGATGTTCAACCATGTTTGTGAATTGTAAGTACACAACCAGATATATAAAGTAGAGAAACATTTAAACAATGGGCTGTACTACGTGCACATGCAAAGCCGATGGGACAGTAGACTGCACACAAACTCATGTACCTGTACTTATAAAACTATAATGTTTATAATGTCGGAGCAGTGTTCAAGGATGATTGTAATACTTGCAAAATGTAAAATTAACGGTACAAGTTGATTGTACAAACAACCCTGCCACTGTACTCATAAAGTACAAACTTATGGAATTGGTAATAAATTTTCGGACGATTGCAATGAATGCGAATGCTAATAAAACACACTGGATCATGTCCGATGTTTCACCAATGTTTGTGAATGTAAGTACAACAACACATATATAAAGTAGGAGAAACTTTATAAAACGGCTGTAATACGTGCACATGCAAAGCCGATGGACAGTAGACGCACACAAACCCATGTCCCTGTACTTATAAAAATAAGGTTTATAATTTCGGAAATCAATTCAAAGATGGCTGCAATACTTGTACTTGTCAATATAATGGTGCGGTTAGCTGCACTGATTACCTCGTGTTCCTGTAATTACACACGGTAAAATTTATGAAATTGGTTCTGTATGGTATAATGATTGCAACAAATGTCAGTGCAACTCCGATGGGAAGTCGATTGTGAGCAAAAAACATGCAGTAAGTCCTGTATACAAAAGGAAAAACTTATTCTGTCGGTGAAACAAATTAAAGATGCCTGCAATACTTGTAGATGTGGACAGTTTGGTCAAATAAGCTGTACTAAAATGTACTGCCCCCCGACAACCATGCCAGTATTATGGAAAATTTACAAAGATGGAGAAATGTTCATGAGTCAGATAAGTGCAATGTTTGGTCGATGTTCGATTGGGAAGGTCAATTGTACCAAGTATGACTGCTATCGTCTGGTGAGTAAAGTGTTTTATTAGTTTTACTGTCCCTAAACGTAACCTATTTAATCCATCCTTTACCCTTGCAACCCCTATTTTATTTCTCATATTAAACAGAAAAATCACCCAGCAATTAGATGATATTTAGCATACAAACTGTCTCTTCTAAGTTTTTTCATGTACATGCATACATTCAATAATATATGGGAGAAATGGTTGACTTACAATTTTCAATTTAATGTTATTGACACTTATGTAAAATTTGCACGACATTGCTCTTAATGTTAGAAACATTTATGTTTATTTAAGAAATATTTATTTTTCTACTGTTTAAATAGTGATACAGACTCTTTGGAGATACATTTGTGAATTATTCTATATACAGGATATTTCAGGATATAGCTTATGAGAGTGTGAATTGGGCTTTAAAATCTGGGGCTCTGATGAATTTTTAATACTTTGTATCATCATGTGATATTTAATCTATAATGTATAATTGTTCAAATTAAAATTTTGTATTGTACTTAGTCATACTAAATTTGAAATACAATGTGTATATCCAGTCCGATAAATATATTAATTTCTTGCAAATTTATTTTATTGCAGAAACAACAGTACGGATGAAGAACTATTAATTTATTTTGATAATTTCAATAATTGTGATACCTCAAATATAATTTTTTTAAATAAAACATATATCTACCACAATTTCGTTGTTTAATCTATAAATTTAATTTTTTTCATTAGAATGATAGTCAACCGAGTTATCCATTTAACTTTTAGGCTGAGTTATTTCTTATTTGCATTTTAGTATTTCTAATCTATTTCCAATATAAACAAAATTTCAACTCAGCCGCGAAAATGCAAACGTAAAAGATTTTATATAATTATATAAAAAATAAATAAATGCGCCCTCTTAAAGCCTAGCCAGGCTCATGGGCCCGGTTTCCCGGTTTCTATGGCATATGTGTTCCCCAGCTATACGGGACGCCAGCCCATCGCAGCGTTACTCATTTTTGCCAGCTGAGTGGACTGGAGCAATGTGAAATGAAGAACACAACGAGTCGTCCGGTCCAGGAATCGAAACCACAACCTTACGATCATGATGCAGACACCCTAACCACTGAGCTGCGGGAGAAAAACTTTCTTAAACTTTCATGCCGGTCAACGACCCTGCATTGATGAACATCTCTTCCAAAGGGAATATTTGTAGACAACTGCTTCAAAACCTGTAGCGTCTTTAGACTGATTATAAATTTATATTTATACCAATAATTCTTGGTGAATTATGGTAATGTTTAATTTTAAAAAAATTCTTTTACTTGTTTCAGTCATTTGACTATGGCTATGCTAGAACACTGACATAAAGGGTTTTAGTCGACGAAATCTATCCTAGAACTTATTCTTTGTAAGCCTAGTACTTATTCTATCGGCAATAGAAATTGCCGAACCGCTAAGTTACGGGGACATAAATGCACTAGCATCGGTTGTCAAGCGATGGCGAGGGGGGGATGCAGACAAACAAACACACACACACACACACACACACACATATATATCTATAAAGCTGAAGTTGTGTGTGTGGAAGGTTTGGTAGCCTTCAACTAACACTATCTCCTCCGAGACCCTGCGGCGCAAGTTGACCAAAATTGAGAGTATGATAGATGAAGGCTTGCTCTTCATTCCGTAGACGAAAAAATTAAAATCGGACCATGTTAAGACCAAAAATTATTTACATCAAAAAGCAGTGCAGTTTGAAACTTGAGCTTCAACACAGTGCAAGGGAGATAACTAATGTTAATACTTTGTCTACAAAATCCTTTCCGGTTCTGGAAAGAGAGAGGACGTTTTAATAACTAAGATTACACTTACGACATCAGGAGCTGATGCACCCTACTGTTTCAGAAGGACACAGTTTCCCCTACGTGTTGTATTTGCCATGTCCATAAACAAACCACAGGGTCAGACATTATCCGTGGCAGGGCTTCACTTGCAGGAGCCATGTTTCTCACATGGACAATTATACGTTGGATGTTCCCGAGTCGGTAGTCAGAACAACCTATTTGCTTTGGCTCCATCTGGAAGAAGAAAGAACGTTTTCTATCGCGAAGTGCTGTAACCATATTTCATCAGCGACTATACTATGCATTGCCTTATATTAACTGTTTATCTGAATGAACCTATATCTATAAAGCTGAAGCTGTGTGTGTGTGTGTGGCAGGTTTGGTAGCCTTCAACTAACACTATCTCCTCCGAGCCCCTGCGACGCAAGTTGACCAAAACTGAGAGTATGATAGAAGGCTTGCTCTTCATTCCGTAGAAGAAAAAAAAATCAAATCGAACCATGTTAAGACCAAAAATTATTTACATCACAAAGGTGCTTTTTTTTTCTATGAAAAGCCCTATGTTCTACGATTTTTTTACTGCTGTGTACTTTTTCTTAATGAATACTGTTGCAGTGTTAACTTCTTAATAGATTTTCTGTGCAGTTCGAAACTTGAGCTTCATTTTGCTTTAAATCTACGGGTAAATTGTTTTCTCCATAATGTTAATAGTAGGAATATTAGTTAACAGTACCAACAATTGAAGTCGGCATTACACATTTGCAGCACATTCAGGGCAAACTCGAGGATCGCCACACTATACTTTTATTCATAGATTGAAACTAAGGCAAAACTTTGTTAACGCGACATCAGAGTCTGCTGTTTTAAGCGCAACTAAAAAACAAACCTGAGCAACGCCGGGCTATACTGCTAGCACACACACACATACATACATATATATATATATTTCGCAGGGATCGACCTTGCCTTTCATCCTTTCGGAAAAGATAAAATAAGTACCAGTTGAACACTGCAGTTGTAAAATGTATTTGTAAACAACCTATTTGTTGATGACTTCCTTTGCCTGAATTCCTCACTTTTGAGATTGTTAACATTTGTTAACGATAAGAAGCTTGCTTCTCAATCACATGGTTCCGGGTTCAGGCCCACTGCGAGGCACCTTGGACAACTGTCATCTACTATAGCCTCGGGCTGTACACAACGGGATCCTTTCAATTTCCGTCTACCAAATTACCAAATCCCTTTACAAGGATTTGGTCAGCCCGAGGCTATAGTAGATGACAGTTGTCCAAGGTGCCTCGCAGTGGGCCTGAACCCGGAACCATGTGATTGAGAAGCAAGCTTCTTATCGTTAACAAATGTTAACAATCTCAAAAGTGAGGAATTCAGGCAAAGGAAGTCATCAACAAATAGGTTGTTTACAAATACATTTTACAACTGCAGTGTTCAACTGGCACTTATTTTATCTTTTCCGAAAGGATGAAAGGCAAGGTCGATCCTTGCGAAATTTGAACCCAGAACGTAAAGACGGATCAAATGTCGATAATCATTTTACCCTGCGTGCTAAATTTTCTTATTTCTTTATTGTCCACAAGGGGCTAAACATAGTGGGGACAAACAAGGACAGACAAAGGGATTAAGGTGATTACATCGACCCCAGTGCGTAACTGGTACTTAGTTTATCGACCCCGAAAGGATGAAAGGCAAAGTCGACCTCAGTGGAATTTGAACTCAGAACGTAGCGGCAGACGAAATACTTATTTCTTTACTGCCCACAAGGGGTTAAACACAGAGGGGACAAACAAGGACAAACAAAGGGATTAAGGTGATTACATCGACCTTAGTGCGTAACTGGTACTTAGTTTATCGACCCCGAAAGGATGAAAGGCAAAGTCGACCTCAGTGGAATTTGAACTCAGAACGTAACGGCAGACGAAATACTTATTTCTTTACTGCCCACAAGGGGTTAAACACAGAGGGGACAAACAAGGACAAACAAAGGGATTAAGTCGATTACATCGACCTCAGTGCGTAACTGGTACTTATTTAATCGACCCCGTAAGAATGAAAGGCAAAGTCGACCTCAGCGGAATTTGAACTCAGAACGTAGCGGCAGACGAAATACTTATTTCTTTACTGCCCACAAGGGGTTAAACACAGAGGGGACAAACAAGGACAAACAAAGGGATGAAGTCGTTTACATCGACCTCAGTGCGTAACTGGTACTTATTTAATCGACCCCGAAAGGATGAAAGGCAAAGTCGACCTCAGCGGAATTTGAACTCAGAACGTAGCGGCAGACGAAATGCCCATTTCTTTACTGCCCACAAGGGGTTAAACACAGAGGGGACAAACAAGGACAAACAAAGGGATTAAGTCGTTTACATCGACCCCAGTGCGTATCAGGCACTTAATTTATCGACCCCGAAAGGATGAAAGGCAAAGTCGACCTCAGCGGAATTTGAACTCAGAACGTAGCGGCAGACGAAATACCTATTTCTTTACTGCCCACAAGTGGTTAAACACAAAGGGGACTAACAAGGACAAACAAAGGGATTAAGTCGTTTACATCGACCCCAGTGCGTAACAGGCACTTAATTTATCGACCCCGAAAGGATGAAAAGCAAAGTCGACTTCAGCGGAATTTGAACTCAGAACGTAACGGCAGACGAAATACCTATTTCTTTACTGCCCACAAGGAGTCAAACACAGAAGGGACAAACAAAGGGATTAAGTCGTTTACATCGACCCCAGTGCGTAACAGGCACTTAATTTATCGACCCCGAAAGGATGAAAGGCAAAGTCGACCTCAGCGGAATTTGAACTCAGAACGTAGCGGCAGACGAAATACCTATTTCTTTACTGCCCACAAGATGTTAAACACAGAGGGGACAAACAAGGACAAACAAAGGGATTAAGTCGTTTACATCGACCCCAGTGCGTAACAGGCACTTAATTTATCGACCCAGAAAGGATGAAAGGCAAAGTTTACCTCGGCGGAATTTGAACTCAGAACGTAACGGCAAATGAAACACGGCTACGCATTTCGCCCGGCGTTCTAACGTTTCTGCCAGCTCGCCGTCTTAGTGTGTCGAAATATGAATATCGAAAAAAGAAGGGGTTAAACTAATATACCCTTTGTAATTTTCATAAAGTACACATATCAAAATATACTAGTTCCTAGTTCCGTATGAAGCTATTTTCTGGGGTGAGAAATATGTAAATTTTATTTTAAAGCAAATGGTTCGTTGGGAGACATTTCGACTACAGTCATAACATTCACGCTCCATATCCGGGAGGAAACCCAGACCTGCATACTATTCTCTCTCACTCTCTCTCTCTCTCTCTCTCTCTCTCTCTCTCTCTCTCTCTCTCTCTCTCTCTCTCTCACACACACACACACACATATTTACATGTGTACTTTCCTATATATTGTTTTGATCTGAGATCGTGTGCTGAAACTGGCCATTAGGAAATACACAAAGAAAGTTAACTTCAATTAAACTTTTAATTTAAGAACTTTTCGCGGACTGCTACCTTATTCTAAGGAATAGACACGATGTTTACGCCAGAGAAAATTGTTGGCGACATTTCGTCTTCATGTTCTGAGTTCAAATTCCACCGATATCCACTTCGCCTTTCATCCTTTCGGGGTCGATAAAATAAGTACCCGTTGAGTACTGAGTTCGATGTTATCGACTTAACCCCTTCTCCGAAATTGTTGGCCTTGTGCCAAAATTTGAAACTAATATTTTTAGAGAATTTGAGCAAAATCAATAAACTGGTAAATATCGCACTAATTCCAATGTTCAACAATGAATTGCTAGGTTACCTATTGTCGTTCTTCCAAAATTTGGTTAAATTTCGATACTTTCACCCTCACGAGTTTCACCAAGAAAAAAAAAACTCGGATTTTTCGCATGGAATTAAGTGAAATCGGAAAAAAGGGGTGGGGAAAACTGGACCCCATCCATTCCGGAATCATTGGAATATTTTATATTTTCGTTGAATGAATTACAGTGACCTAATATGCCACAAAATGCTTGTTTGGTCCGGAAAACGGGGTGGAACCCTTGGAAATTTCACCTCCCCGTTCTCATTGGGAAGTACACCCGCACGATTTTCACTAAGAAAAAAGAAATTCGAATTTTTTTCATGGAATCAAGTACTCTGACCTCCTAATATGCAGAAAACCCCATGATTTTTTTCGGAAAAAAGATGGGGAGAAAAAGCCGGATCCTCCATCTTGGAATCATTGGATGTTCTTTTTTCGTTGAATGAATTACGGTGACCTCCTAATATGCCACAAAACCCATTTTTGGTCCGAAAAACAGAGGGTGGGGCGTGGAACACACGGAAATTTTACCCCACCACTCTCAACATTTTACAAAAATACGTTTTCCAGAGTGCGGATTACTTGGTTCGTTATTCAATAAATAGAGAATGTGGATTAATATGTTCACATGTATATTGTGTGTATTTTATGCTGAAAATATTTTTTGTGAAGTCGTAATGAATGCATATATATATGTATATATGGCGTGTGTCTGTATAAGTAGACAGGTAAAAATTTACCTACAAAGTACTACTTACTTCTTTGCTGTCAAATCATTAATTAATCCCAACAAAATACACACTTTTTCTCCACTAAATATTTTCAGTTTTATACCAGTGTTTTAGAAAAAGAAAACAAAAATCTTTCGCGCGCAAACACACTTCTGTTTCATTTTTGTGTGAGAGGGAGAGAGAGGGAATAAATGTTTTCTCTTTTCAAAAAAGTAATTTAAAATAAATAGGCGTAGGAGTGACTGTGTGGTAAGTAGCTTGCTTACCAACCAAACAGTTCCAGGTTCAGTTCCACTGCGTGTCATCTTGGGCAAGTGTCTTCTACACTCGCCTCGGGCCGACCAGAGCCTTGTGAGTGGATTTGGCACACGGAAACTGAAAGAAGCCCGTCGTATATATGTATATATATATATGTATATACATATATATATGTATATATATATGTATATACATACATACATACATATATATATATATATATATATATATATATATATATATATATATATATATATATATGTATATATATATATATATATTGTGTGTGTGTGTGCGTGTATGTTTGTGTGGCTGTGTTTGTTTGTCCCCCCCAACATCGCTTGATAACCGATGCTGCTGTGTTTACATCCCCGTAACTTAGCGGTTCGGCAAAGAGACCGATAGAATAAGTATTAGGCTTACAAAGATTAAGTCCTGGGGTCGATTTGCTCGACTAAAGGCGGTGCTCCTGCATAGCCACAGTTAAATCATTGAAACAAGTAAAAGAGTAAAATGAGATGGTTAAATAGAAGGAAATACTTATTTCTTTACTACCCACAAGGGGCTAAACACAGAGAGGACAAACAAGGACAGACAAACAGATGAAGTTGATTACATCGAACCACTGCGTAACTGGTACTTATTTAATCGCCCCGAAAGGATGAAAGGCAAAGTCGACCTCGGCGGAATTTGAACTCCGAACGTAACGGCAGACGAAATACGACAACGCATTTCGCCCCGGCGTGCTAACGTTTCTTCCAGCTCGTCACCTTTAAATAGAGGGAAATATTAGAGTTCAATATGAGGAGTTATTTTGGAAAAGGAAGCAAATAAGGAGTATATAGGGAAATAGAATGTAGAGATAAAAATAAAAATGTATAAAGATGTTATAGTTACAGTTCTGTTATCCAAGGAAAGTGGTTGAAATGCTTCCTGTCCGTGGTATGTAAATTCCAATATGTATGTACGTGTGCATGTAGGCGTGTATATGTGCGCACGTGTATGCGTTTATGCATGTATTTAGGGGTATGCGTGTGTGCGCATATATATATGTGTATGGATGTGCATGTATGTTTGTATGGGCATATGTATGTATACGTATGTGCGTATATATTTGTACGTGTATATGTATCTGTGTGTATGTATATATATATATATATATAGAGAGAGAGAGAGATGCATGCATGCATACAGGTTTAAATACACTAGTACGCAAGTCTATATAATAATGCATCTCACACACACATACATGTGCATGTGTGCGTGCGTATATCGATATACACTTCTCTCTTTCCTTCTCTCTGATTCCTCTCTCCATACTATAACATTAGCCAGTTGAATAAGCATATAAATCTATTTATAGAAACTTGACAGTCTTAGTATTCTTCCCTTCCAATTTGTGGTTTACTACTGACTTTAGAAACCCTCCTCCTATATCTTTTCCTGTACCCATTCCTTAACACCATTGTAACATATCACTCCACCTCACACATATTCACTACATACATTCTTATCACTTCTTACCCTCCCCTACTCCTCTCCCATTCCCCCCTCATAATATCTTGACCACCATCTAACACTCCTTTCACTTTTTTCACTTCCTTCTACCTTTTTCATTTTCTCTTCCTATTTCTTTCCTTCTTCTTTTCTCACCTTTTCCTTTGACCTCTTTCTTCATTTTAACATACACAGCTCTTCTCCCCTCTCTATCCACTAACATATGATCACCTAAATCCCCAAACTGCAACCCCTTTGATTATTATGTGTGAGGCGCTGTTGGGCGAGAGATTAACAAAACTCCTTGTAACACCAAAGATGAACTGAAAGCAAGGATTATGGCAGCATTCACCAACTTAAAGAAAGAGACAGTCCAGAAGAGTTGCAGGAGATTCCGAAATAGTTTGGATGCTGTGGTTGATCCCAATGGCGATTTTATTGAATAAATTTACTTTTTAGTATTTCAAGATATTTTTATGTAATTTTAGTAAATATATCTGTTAAAATGAGATGTCGGTGTTATTTTCATTTTTGCATAATTTAAACAACAATATATTCACCACACCCTGTATGTGTGTTTTACTGTATATGTTAGTTTTACTGTCTCCTTGCCTTAAATTCGAGCAGTGGTTTTGTGTGTCATTAATGCAAGAGATGTTCTTCGTTTTCAGCCTTCCACATAATCAGGCCTAGGCTTGGATACCTTTCCCATCGACTATCCCCACCTGCTTCCATATGAGGGTTGGCGACGGGGGTGACATTCGGCTATACAAAATCTGTCTGTTCCATGCGAGCGTGGACGTTTCATATATATTCATATTGCATGGATTATAATATTTTCAACCGAAATGTTACAACCGTATCTGATTGTTCAAGTGCTTCAGTTCTGCTTATGTACATATATTTACTCCATTGCTAGCATTTATCAATGGTTTCTCTCATTGTCTCGATGCACCATTTTCTATCATTAATAAAACCGTCGACATTTTTGACAACACAGGTATGCTTGTTTGCTAATAATATCTTGTATTAAAAACTAAGTGTGGACGTGAAAATGCTTCTACATTTGTGCTTTAAATGTAAACTTGTTAAAATGTTAGCCCTTCGTTTAATGGAATAACGGCAAGAGTTTGTTTTAGTGTAATTAATAACATTTGTTGGGTTTTAGATGCGTGAAACGTGTAATAGATTTCCACCCTTTCTCCTTCCAAAGGGTTTTTTCTTTGTCTTAGTAGCTATTGTTTCTAACTGCAATCATTTCGAGACACATCGTTAATAAAACTCATTTACACATTTCACCATAATTCTATGCCTCCGTTTTATTTCTCGCTGTATACGTACGGCGCAGGCATGGCTGTGTGGTAAAAAGCTTGCTCCCCAATCACATGGTTCCAAGTTCAGTCCGTGGCACCTTGGGTAAGTGTCTTCTACTTTAGCCTCGGACCGACCAAAACCTTGTGAGTGGATTTGGTAGACGGAAACTGAAAGAAGCCTATCATATATATATATATATACACACACGCACACACACATGCACGCACACGCACACACACACACACACACACACACACACACACACACACACACACACACACACACAAATGAATATGTTTTGTGTCTGTGTTTGTCCCCCTACCATCGCTTGACAACTGATACTGGTGTATTTAGGTCCCAGTAATGTAGCGGTTCGGCAAAATAGTCCGATAGAATAAGTACTCGGCTTACAAAGAACAAGTTCTGCGGCGGATTTCTTCGACTAAAACCTTTTAAGGTGGTGCTCCAGCATGGCTGTAGTTAAATGACTGAATCAAGTAAAAGAGTATATATATATTTAAAACGTTTTGAGATTGTCTCTACAGATTCTCTATCGAAATTATAGCCAGCACTGATTTGTGACAACATTTCATATTCAAATACGTCTAATGTAAACAGTGCAATCGAAGATAGAAAAAGTATGTAATGGATTTATATGAACATTGCCTCAACACATCTAACCCATTAACTGTTCACGAACTCATTGTTTAAATAGCTACAAAATATAGCGGTGCAACACTAGTGGATCTACCAGTTGTACACATCTATAGTCTTCATTGTAACTACCTTGATTTCCCCTATGTGACACTTTTAAAAATCTCACCTTAATTTTCTCCCCTGTCTCCCCTACTACCTGACATAGATGCCAATTTAAAGAATGCCACAGTATTGAAATATGCAGACGACATCAAGCTGTACCTTGAAATCAAGAGGACAGATCCTGATGTCTACAACTCTTTCCTGCAATCAGACCTAGACACAATGCAGCAATGGATCACAGACTGGCAACTGAAACTGGCCGTGGACAAGTGTACCACCATGCATTTTGGGAGAAAAAACCCTGCGTCCACATACTCCCTCCACAACACTGATATCAAGAAATCCTCTTGCGAGCGTGACCTAGGCATCACTGTCAGCAGTGATTTGCGTTGGACAAAGCATATCTCTAAAATTGTCAAGAAGGCCGAGGGTGTCTTGGCATCACTCAGCAAGACTTTTGTTAGCCGCTCTCCAGCCATCTATTTAAAACTGTATACAGCTATGGTACGACCACACTTGGAATTCGCATCATCAGTTTGGAACCCCTATCTTGCTCAGAACATTGACCTCCTGGAATCTGTCCAGAGACGTGTAACCAAACGTATACCGTCCATCAGACACCTACCATATTCTGAGCCCATTGTTTCCCTGGGAATGGATTCACTGAAGCTCCGGCGTCTGGCGACGGACTTGGTAAACACCCACAAAGTTATCAACCACCTCACCAACAACAACACTGAACACCTTTTTGATCTCCATGTGTCTAACACACGTGGACATGCCTACAAAGTCAGAAAACAACACAGCTCCCATGACTTTCGGAAACATTTTTTCACGCTCAGAGTTGCTGAAGCATGGAATAAACTGCCTGCGTCAGTTGTTGACTGCCATGACACTGCATCCTTTAAGGCCCTCATGCTTTCCGAAATCCGCCGAAACTACACCTGATTATATATACACTTTAGATGAGTTGTAGTGCACCTGAGCACTGTACACAATTATTATTATTATTATTATTATTATTACTTACCGTTGCTCTATTTTAATTTACCTCTCTCCCTTTCTCTCTCTCTCTCACTCTCTCTCTATCCAACATTTCCTCTGCTTTTCCTGTCACCTGCTTCTGCTGATCACCACTCTTTTCTATCGCCCTTTGCGTCCAATTATATTTAGATTATATTTAGATGAAGGTCATTTTATTATTCTCCCCGTGCACTAGAACTCTTCCTCTTTCAAGAGGAAAGGCACCATCCTTTATACTCTGTATCTACTTGTTTTCTACAAGTTTTATATTTCCCCTCTGTGCGTTTTCAGTGGCAAAACCTGATTTCATTTCGTTCAAACTGGTAATTTCCAGACTAATCATCGAAACGGTTCCTAACCGCCGAAATCGTGTAACTCTTGCAGCATTATAGACCCTTGGGCAAATCACTGCACATGGCTCTATAGTATTTATTTATTGACAGCAAGCCACGTCATACAAAGATTAGAATTGGACCCTTAGACCTATGAGGCTCCTAGACAACTGCGTATTGTGCCGATGCTTTGAAGTAGCACTGGACTCTGTATTAAAAACGTCGGCTGATGAAATGGGTTTATATGTATGTCTGTCTTTTCTTCTCTCCTTTGATTGTCGTACATGACATGGTAAGAAGGCGGCGGATTGGCAGAATCGTTAGCACGCCGGCGAAATGCGTAGCCGTATTTCGTCTGCTGTTACGTCCTGAGTTCAAATTCCGCCGAGGTCGACTTTGCCTTTCATCCTTTCGAGGTCGATAAATTAAGTACCAGTTACGCACTGGGGTCGATGTAATCGACTTAATCTGTTTGTCTGTCCTTGTTTGTCCTGTCTGTGTTTAGCCCCTTGTGGGTAGTAAAGAAATAGGTAAGCATTCAAACAGTATACGCATATACACACACGTATTCATATACACAAGTACGCACACATGCATATATATATATATATATATATATATATATATATATATATATAGATAGATAGATAGATAGATATATATATAGAGAGAGTGTGTGTATATATGTACGTATGTGTATACATATGAATATATGGATATGCAAGTTATTCATAAGAAATAAAGACACGGGTCGAAGAACCCGAATTCTATTAAAACCCCGGGGGAACAACATCACCACGACGACTATTATTATCACTGCTGCTGGTTACTCGACGGCTACAGCCACTCTTATAGAAAACAAGTCTTGACGACACTTTTTAATTTACCAAAACAGATAGTAGCAATTTGCCGTCACAGACAGTTCAATTGTCATGCCACGAAAATTGACGGAAACTACCACGTGCTCTTGCAGAAAAAGGAAAGTAAACTATGAATGGTAATTTTAATTTTAACTTTATTTTATTAATAGCTCTTTCCTCTCTACATATTCCATTTTAGTACATATTTTTGAAAAGGTTGTTCAAAAATCGAAACATGTAAAACAAATCTAAAACATTCTTCTTTTAATGTATTTATATAAAGGAAAATTAAAATGTGCCCAATTTTTGAAAGTAGCATTTTAGTTCTTTTTCATAAATCTGTGTGGTAAGTATCTTGCTTACCAACCACATGGTTCCGGGTTCAGTCCCACTCGTGGCACCTTGGGCACGTGTCTTCTGCTATAGCCTCGGGCCGACCAAAGCCTTGTGAGTAGATTTGGTAGACGGAAACTGAAAGAAGCCCGTCGTATATATGTATATATATATGTATGTGTGTGTATATGTTTGTGTCTGTGTTTGTCCTCCCAACATCGCTTCACAGCCGATGTTGGTGTGTTTACGTCCCCGTAACATAGCGGTTCGGCAAAAGAGACCACTAGAATAAGTACTAGGATTCCAAAGAATAAGTCCTGGGGTCAATTTGGTCGACTAAAGGCGGTACTCCAGCATAGCGGCAATCAAATCACTGAAACAAGTAAAAGTAAAAAGTAAAATAAGTAAAAGTATATATATATATATATATATATATATATATATATATATAAATTCGGGGTGAGTACTTGATAATTGTAAGCACCTGTATATACCGTTTGGTGGTGTAGGTGGTGGAGTAAATTAATCAAAATAAAAACATGATGCCAAGGATTCAGCGGTACATATGTTTCGGGCCTTTATTAGACGGATTTATAACAATGCATAATGTATGTCTGTGGCCTTCTTCAGCCGCGCACAACAACTTCCTCAAGGACATGTATTACATCAAAAATTCTTGGTTGGGGATGCAAATCCTCTCATTCGCGTACGACATAATGCGGCAACAGCATAAAAATGAAGCGTCCATCTCGTTCTTCTCTCAATGTAGAATGAGGAAATTTGGATGTTGAAGTAATGTAAATAAATTAATAAATAAATATATACATATATAAATATATAAATGCAGACAGACGTGAAGGAACCTGGTAATAAGAGTAAATAGAGATAAAGATGGAGGGGCGAGAATTCAGGACGAAGGATAAAAAATATATAAAAAGTGTAAGTATAGAAAAATATAAAAATGTAGAGTATAAAGATATAAAGAGATATAAAAAATATAAAAAAATATATAAATGAATATAAAGGTATAAAGTTATAAAAATAAAGTTATAAAAATAAAAATAGAAATAAAAATAATAAAAAAGTAACAGAATATAAGGATAAGGGATAAATAGTAGTTATGGACCAAACATGATGGACAGGGAAATGACACATTCTGGTTGTAGAAGTCTTGGGTGTCATAAATCAACAGGGGCGTCTGGGGACTTAGTGTATTGTAAATCAGAGTTGTTGAGCAGCTTATCTAGTTCCTCTAGTTCTTCGTAACGTATTAAGTGGTCATCTTGTACATACGTACCCGCATGGATACATACACCCATATACACGCGCACATATATGCACGCATACCCAGCCACAAGCATATAAGCATACATACGTACGCACGTGTAAACATATACAGATACACATATACACATACACACATGCGCATATATATATACACACACAACAGAATATGCATATATATACACGGACAATATACATGTACATATACATATACACACACACACACATACGTATATACATATATATATATATACACATACACATATGCATACATATATATATGCACATGTATACATATACATACATACACATATACATACACACACGTATATATATATACTCACACCCATACCCACACACGCACATATATATGTGTGCATACATGCACACCCACGTGTGCATATA
Organism: Octopus sinensis; assembly: GCF_006345805.1. Lineage (NCBI taxonomy): Eukaryota > Metazoa > Mollusca > Cephalopoda > Octopoda > Octopodidae > Octopus > Octopus sinensis. The sequence goes on from NC_043006.1 coordinate 60,267,429, forward strand.
TACACGCATACATACATACACACGGACCCACGCGCACGTATCCACACGCACACACACACACATCTGTGTGTCTATACGCGCGTGTGCGCATACACTTACATACACATACACAGATGCCCACACATACAGGTATAGAAATAAGATATTAAAAGATGTATAAAAATTAGAAATGAAGTATAAAAATTATAAAAACTATAAAAATTAAAATAAAGAATGAAAATAAAAATAAGAATAAAGGTAAAGCAAAATAAAATGGGATAAAATAAAATAAAAATATAATCGGGTAAAGCTTAACATGAGATGAAGGTAAAAATAAAAGGTGGTTGAAAGTGTAAAGTTAAAGGTGTGTGCTAAAGGTGACCACGTAGGGGCGGGCGGGGGGAACTGAAAATTGGAAGGGTGGGAAGCGGGGTTTGGTGGTGCGTGCTCAACATCAGAGTTAGAAATGGGAAAAGGTATAGATATAGGGAAACAAAAAATCTAGATAGGGAGAATGTAGGTGTAGGAGAAGAAAAAACATATATGGGAGACAAAATGTGTATATATAGGAAAATATATATATAGGAAAACGGGATGCGCTGGAGCCGACAGGTTGCACCGGGTGGGGGGAAATTGCATGGGGGAGCTGGTATAATAGCCTAAGCTTTGTAGTATTTGAAAGTATTAATAAGTTTGTGTATACAGGATGGTTTGAACTCTGACCTTTTGTTAATAAGATTGTGTTTCTCCTTGAATTTCAAGATATTCAGGAGTTCTACACAACATAGTTGGCATCCTGCTCTATTGTTTAAATAAGGTGCAGCTGATCCGGTGATGGACCACCTGAGTTTGAAACCTATGCTATTGTCTTTTAATTCCCAAATTTTTTTAGAAAGGGAGGTGCTGTTAGCTTTATGCCTATGCTTAAGCGAGGACCGGTGGTTGTAGTATCTAGATTTCCAGGAGGTCGAGCAACCTAAACCAAGAATTTTTGATGTAATACATGTCTTTGTGGAAGTTGTTGTGCGCGGCTGAAGAAGGCCACAGACATACATTATGCATTGTTATAAATCCGTCTAATAAAGGCCCGAAACATCATGTTTTTATTTTGATTAATTTATATATATATATATATATATATATATATATATATATATATATATATATATATATATAAGTAAGGACAAAAGAAAAAATTTCTAATGCCAAAATATGCCGAAAATAGACAACGTCGATAACCATATAATTATCACTAACAAGCACGTATTGCGAAGAAAGCTAATAGAAATTTCTAAAAAATCCTGTTATTACCATGTATATACACATATATATATATATACTCTTTTACTCTTTACTCTTTACTTGTTTCAGTCATTTTGACTGCGGCCATGCTGGAGCACCGCCTTTAGTCGAACAAATCGACCCCGGGACAATTCTTTGTAAGCCCACTACTTATTCTATCGGTCTCTTTTGCGAACCGCTAAGAGACGGGGACGTAAACACACCAGCATCGGTGTCAAGCAATGCTAGGGGACAAACACAGACACACAAACACACAACACATATATATAGTATTGCTGTCTATAAACACATTGATTAAAACGTGATGATAATGAAGAACTTATTTAACCACCACCTTGTGAAACACCTCTGATACTATTGTTTTTTATCGTAAGAAGGCCCCAACCTATTTATGAATAGTTTATTTTTAGGAAGAAACCATTAATGAGAAATTAAAACTACCTATTTTTGATGTTTTTTTTGCTGTTTCTAAATACGGAATTTGTAAAGCCAATTAATTCCACGATGTATGCAGCTGATCACGTTTATTGCGGCCTATATAAAGCGTACGTTCGAGACGTTTGTCAAACTCATCCTTGTTTCGGTAAACAACAGTCACCAGTCTACAAGAGGCAGAAAGAAAAGATAAACCAACTGGCCAACATGCTGCGACTATTGCACTAGTAACAGTAGCTATTTCTTATGTGAACACTACAACAGTAAGTAAATTACACCGCTATTCATAATTCATTTCTTTCTTATTTTAAAGTTATTTCGTTCAATTTATCAACAGTAGTGTTATTACAACTAACTTATCCATGCATGTTATTTAAAATATCGGTGCTACCTAAGACATTTTTCAGTTTTGGCTCTAATTTCTATAGAAAATCTAGAGATAACACTCACACACACACACACACACACACACACACACACACACACACACACCACATATATGCATGCATGTATGTATGTATATGTATACATATACATCTATACCTAACTCTCTATATTTATATAACCACAATGGGTTAGAGCCCACACCGTCGCTCCAAATACGTGGCTTCACTACTACCGAGGATCTCCCCTGGTTTCTGAAAAAGGTACATCCTTAGCATCTATAGGATCGCTTTCAAAGTCTAGCCCTTCTGTTAGGAACCAGAATACACTTTAGTATCCAGCAGGTGGTGATTACTTGAAACCCACCATAAGTACTATGCCGCAAGTAAAACAGTGGGACCACGCAAGTAAAACAGTGGGACCACTTTGCGTGATGACATATTGGACGCATCGAGACAAAGACCATTGATTAGAATTCAGTCACTAATGAGTACACTCCAATATCTGGCGCACGGGTGCGCGCGTGTCCTTCTCTGTCTTTTCAATCGCTATTCTAATGGCCTCTGTTTCTGGGGACTGGGTGTCTCGTACTACCACCACCCAGGCACAATCGACCCACTCATCTCTGCAACAATTTTGAAGAGCAGGAGTTAGTTGATACCATAGATCCCATTACTTGACTGGCGGGTATACTGGGCTTCATATATTTTACCCCAGTTTAACTTTGATGGCAAGCACAGCTCTGTCATTCAGTAATAATCGATCTCAGAGAGATGAACAACAAAGTTGATTTCGACGAGAGGCGAACTCAGCAATAAAACACAATTTTGGAACGGGATACAGCCTATTCCATAAAAAAAACGTGAGGTCGCCTGTTTCTACCGGTGATCTATCACTTTCGAAAAGCATAAATAACAGTTTTAGGTAGAAAAATGAAATTAGATGGAAAAATTATTCAAAGAATTACGTTATCTTTTATCTACCGCCGTGCTTTTGGCGTATATCAGCAAAATTCCACATTTTTCCTTGCTCCACCTTTGGTGCCTCCACTCTGTCTTTATTTCTTTTCATTTTAGTCAATGTCGATGCTTCATTTTCATGCTATTGTCTCTCTCCACAACCCAACTCCTCTTCTTCTGGTATAGTTTGTAAACTCGTTTCTGTCACCTCCTTATCACCTTCCTCCTCAAGCTCCTTCTCCTTCTCTTTTTTCTTTTTCTGCCTTCTCGTTCTTTTCTTTTTCACTTATTTACTACTGTGAACGCCTCTTCTGTTATACTACCTATTTCTTTACTACCGCCGCATCTTTGTTACTACCGTCCTCTTACACCCTCTAGCACCACTTCGTCTTCTTCTCTCTTATTCTCAGGCTATTCCATCCGTTGCTCCTCCTCTTTTTGGACACCTTGCCTTCATGTGGTCTTTCTCCCCAAATACATAGCATATAGGAAGCATACCCTCCACACTACTTTCAGCCTCACATCTCTAGTAAAAATTATTTCCTCTGTAATTTTGTTAAGTCATTTAATCTTGCTTGTACGGCCATCTCTATGTATATATATAGATATATATATATATACTAGCTGAAGGTGACCCGCTATACGCGCGGGTGGTAAGTGGGGGTGTTACTTTCTGTTGCTTCCTTCAGCACGTAAAAAGCACCATCCGAACGTGGCCGATTGCAGCACCGCCTTGACTTGCTTCTGTGCCGGGGCACGTAAAAAGCACCAACCGATCGTGCCACTGCGAGAACCCTGGCACCAGTGCGGCGGCACGAAAAAAGCACTCACTACACTCACAGAGTGGTTGGCGTTAGGAAGGTCATCCACTGTAGAAACACTGCCAGATCAGACTGGAGCCTGGTGCAGCCTCCTGGCTTCCGAGACCCTGGTCACACTTGCCCAACCCGTGCTAGCACGGAAAACGGACGTTAAACGATGATGATGATGATGATTCTCCGTATTTGTTTCTCTCTCACTTTCCCACTCTCTTACTTTTCTTTTCTCTCGGACTCTCCCTCGCTTTCTCTTACTCTCTATCTTTATCTATCTCTCTCCAACAGAAGATCTTGAGTAAGTTGAGAAATAAAATATTTAGAAAGATCAATCAGAAATATGAGGCAGTGGCAATGGAAAGGTCTGCTTCAAGGCAGACAGCAAAACGCTAACATTTAAAAGGGACAGACGAACTTGCGAGCTGAATAAAAATAATAAAATATTGGAAACCAAAGTTTGAAGGGATAGAATCTGAGGATAGTAGAGTCACCATGGCTGGCATTTGTTAACGACGGACAGCAACGTAGTGACAGTTTAACGGCTGGCGTAAAATTTGGAACTTGATGCAAAAGAAAAATCGTAAACACCAAGTTTTGAAGCGATTCTTTCTCACGACAGTAGACTCACCATGGCAAGCATTCAAAACTTCTTTATCATGGACGGCAACACATTGACGATTAAAAGGCTGGCACAAATTTTTAGCTTGATGTAACAGAGAATTCCTAAAACACCCGCTCCTTGAAATTTTCATCCCCTTCAGCCCCATTTAGACCCCTTTTCACATTTTGGTTAATATAACCCGATTTCGTTCGGGTCTACTGGGGCCACATTTTATAAGATGAGGAATTTTGTCCTGGAGGTGACGCCTTTCATTTGAGGAACAAAATAGTTGTCATGCAAACTTGTCAGCACCGTTAACATAGGTGTGCATATTTTGAGCTGAATCGACCGACTACGTAATGCACACATTATATATATATGTGTATATATATATATATATATATATGTGTGTGTGTGTGTGTGCACGCATTATATATACAAATGTATACAAATGAGATATATATCTGTATAAATTAAATTAGAGATAAAACCACTAATAGGCAAATCAAACAGTGAAAAACCAAAAACAAAAACATAAAAAAAGAAAATATAACATAGAAAATATATCTATATATATAAAACTGTAGTTGTGTGAGTGTGTGTCACCTACGATTTAGATTCCTAACTACTCCCACATTTTGCGATGCAGTTTAACCAAATTCGGGTATCTTATAGTCGTGATTCATATCGAGCCCGTCTGGCTATTAGCGCGCGTCTACGATGAGTCTACGATTTTAAAAATAATTTAACATCATTTTTTATTCCATTTTAATGCATATTTTCTCGTGTGTCGATGGCGGCGGAGTTGGCGTCCACGCTCACGCCTGCACCTGTGTTGCTTCTCCCCCTTCTTCCCTCCCTCGTGAAGCTGTGGGGAAGGGAGTGTAAGGAAATCAACGTCGTAATGCGTTGTCAAGGAGACCAGCGTTCTTTTAGAACACCGACTTCATGGCTTGAAGTCGCCCCAAAACAGAAATCGCTAAAAAATCTGAAACGGATCCACAAAAACGGCAAAAACCGCCACACAGGGCAGGTTTCCTGTGCAAACAATTTGCACAACCGTATGTTTTAGTTGTTGCACAAATTTTATATATAAAAGTAAGGTTGTGTGTCTGTCTCCTACGATTTAGATTCCTACTACTCCACATTTTGCGGTGCAGTGTAACCAAAACCGGGTATCTTATAGTCGTGATTCATATCGAGCCCTTCTGGGTATTAGCGCGCGTCTACGATGAGTCTACGATTTAAAAAAAAATTACCATCATTTTTATTCCATTTTAATGCATTTCGCAATTATATAAGGGAAGAAGTAACTCTCTAAAATGTCTACGATGAGTCAACGATTAAAAAAAAAATGACCATCATTTTTATCCATTTTAATGCATTTTTCGCTATTATATAAGGGAAGTAACTCTCTAAAAATGTCTTACGATGAGTCAACGATTATAAAAAAAATTTACTATAATTTTTTATTCCATTATTAATGCATTTTTTGCTATTTTTTTGCTATAAACTCACTAAAAAGCTTATATAGTTATTTCCCTTACAAATCCGAGCAACGCCCGGGCGATACTGCTAGTAAATATAAAATTGAAAACTTTAAATTATTTAATTGAATAAAAAATTATTAAATTATATTTATAATTTGTTTAAAAAAATATATATAACTATGAAAAAGTTAAATATACATAAATACAGATATATACACTTGTATATATACTTATATACATATTTATATATAGAAAACACACACACACACAGAACACACACACACACACACACACACACACACACACACACACATATAAATGAACGCAAGAATATCTGATTCATAATATTTGTTCTCATGCTCGTGTGTTGTTTGTTGGTGACAGACATATACTTAAAAGAACGTCGCCGAAGTGATAGGAAGGTAGGAAACAGAGTCAGTGAAAAAGAAAGGAAATAGCGATAGTGACAGATACTTTAAATAACTGTAGTGGACTTCTGAAAGTTATGAAGAGGAGTGACAGAGTACTGGAGGAAATAGGGTGAGGTAGGAAGATGGCCCCTAGCAACCACACCTTTTAAGATAAGGATTTCTAAGGTAGCCCACGCGCATCGTCACCTCATTCTACATGTCCCTGTAAATTTTGGAGCGAATCGGACGGGATGTAGTGGCATTGAAAGTGATCCAAGCGGTAAAAACGCATTTCAGTTTTATATATAGAGATATAGGTATATATATATATATATATATATATATATATATATATATATATATACATATATATAGGTATATATATATATATATATACATATATATAGGTATATATATATATATATATATATACATATAAATATATATATATATATATATATATACATATATATAGGTATATATATATATATATATATACATATAAATATAATATATATATATATATATATACATATTTTCACATACATAAATAAAGTATAATAAAGCAGTAATTAAAACATGATATCGTTTAAAGAAGTAGGATATGAAAGATATTCCGATCCCGTTCGCTAAAACTATTTTACAAGCGACCGAATACAGCAGTGAACATTTTTGAGATATTTAAGGTTAAAAAATAGCAACGTCTTGAGGATATTCTTTTTCAAGTTGGATATAATGTCTTAATGTTAATTTTGCTAGTAATATTTTACATGTTAATTACTTTATGTAACTTATTGTTTTTGTATGATTCTAATTTCTTTGAGGAGGTCGGTACTCCATAGATGCGTAATTTTGTCAGTTGGTTATCTGTTTATTTTCCTGAGAGGAGATTTCAATGCTGGTTAAAAGGAATTGATCCTTCTTACCTGTTTTCTTTGTGTCTCGGTATGGTTCTATGGTGTTTGTAAGGTCAGTCGGACTAGCACGTATACTTCGACGCTTCCTGACCACATATTACCTTTTGTTAAATCTGCCTCGATTACTCTCCCATACTGATACAGGATGTTTCGAACCGATCGTTGTAAGTAAGAAAGTTTCCCTTGTGTTGCATTTTCTATCACTTGTTATATATATATATATATATATATATATATATATGTACAAATGTGTATATATATATATATGTATATATATATATATATATATATATATATATATATATATATACACATGTATATATATATATAGATATATAGATATATATATATATACATATATATATATACACGTACATATATAGTGATAAACAGAAAGATAGATGGAGATGCAGACGAGTTATTGCAACTTTATACTCTACGCGCGTACTGAGTTCTTTATCTCCTAGAATTTAGCCACAACTATAACTATATATATATATATATATATATACACGTATGTATAGTTATGCGTGTTTTATTAGCCTGTATGTGTGTGCGTCAACATAACAATAAAGTTCTCATCATCACGATATCTGAAAACTGGTTTTCGGATACATACTGCAAAGTATCTGTATATTTCGGGCTGTACATTCCAACCATTTCTAAAGAATTATGTCGCTCGATATTATTCTTTGAGAATTTATAGATATATCATAATCACATACTTACGCTAGAATATATAACATGTTCTTCTTTCAGGAACATTGTAGTTGTTGATTGAAATAATTATTGTTTCTCTTCTTACAGACGAATGTACATATAATGGAAAAAAGTATACAGGAGTATTAAGATCGACTGCAACACGTGTGTATGTGACACAAATAACAAAGCAATTTGTTCAAATTTACGTTGTGGTTATGGGAAGGGGCCTTCATGTACATATCAAGGCAGACGTTACAGAGTAGGACAGACATTCCAGCAGTCTTGTAATACATGTAAATGCAACTATGATGGCCAGATAAAATGTGACAACAAAGACTGTCCTAAACGATGTACTTATAAAGAAAAGCAGTACCAAGAAGGTGAAGAATTCACTGACAACTGTGATAAATGTAAATGTCTTTCTTCTGGATATGTTCAGTGTACCACTAAAGTGTGTGGGTGCCAATACAATGGTAAATACTACAATATTGGAGAGAGTTTTAACGATGGCTGTAAGACTTGCACTTGTCAAACTACAGGAATAGTGCAGTGTAACAGTGATAGATGTGGATGTCCTTATAAAAATGTACAATATCAAATCGGCCAAACCTTTACTGATGATTGCAATACTTGCGAATGTTTGAACAATGGTCAGGTTAAATGTACTAGCAAAATTTGTAAGTGTTACTTCAGAGGAAGAGTATTAAGTGTGGGCCAGAAATTTGAAGGGGATTGTAACATTTGCTATTGTAGAGACAACGGTCAGTTAGAATGTACAAAGAAAATTTGTCAATGTACTTATCAAGGACAGACATACCGAGTTGGACAAACATTCAGTAATGATTGTAACCAATGTGAATGTTTAAGAAGCGGTATTGTGCAGTGCTCTAACAAACCATGTAAGTGTATATACAATGGAAACACCTACGAAATAGGGACTACATTTAAAAAGGACTGTAATACGTGCACATGCAAAGCCGATGGGACAGTAGACTGCACAAAAATGTCATGTACCTGTACTTATAAATATAATGTTTATAATTTCGGAGCAGAGTTCAAGGATGATTGTAATACTTGCAGATGTAAAAATAACGGACAAGTTGATTGTACAAACAAACCCTGCCACTGTACTTATAAAGGACAAACTTATGGAATTGGTAATAGATTTTCGGACGATTGCAATAAATGCGAATGTTTAGCAACTGGATATGTCCGATGTTCAACCGATGTTTGTGAATGTAAGTACAACAACCAGATATATAAAGTAGGAGAAACATTTAAACAGGGCTGTAATACGTGCACATGCAAAGCCGATGGGACTGTAGACTGCACAACAAACCCATGTACCTGTACTTATAAATATAATGTTTATGATTTCGGAGCAGAGTTCAAGGATGATTGTAATACTTGCAAATGTAAAAATAACGGAGAAGTTGATTGTACAAACAGACCCTGCCACTGTACTTATAAAGGACAAACTTATGGAATTGGTAATAGATTTTCGGACGATTGCAATCAATGCGAATGTTTAGCAACTGGATATGTCCGATGTTCAACCTATCTTTGTCAATGTAAGTACAACAACCAGATATATAAAGTAGGAGAAACATTTAAACAGGGCTGTAATACGTGCACATGCAAAGCCGATAGGACTGTAAACTGCACAACAAACCCATGTACCTGTACTTATAAATATAATGTTTATGATTTCGGAGCAGAGTTCAAGGATGATTGTAATACTTGCAAATGTAAAAATAACGGACAAGTTGATTGTACAAACAGACCCTGCCACTGTACTTATAAAGGACAAACTTATGGAATTGGTAATAGATTTTCGGACGATTGCAATCAATGCGAATGTTTAGCAACTGGATATGTCCGATGTTCAACCTATCTTTGTCAATGTAAGTACAACAACCAGATATATAAAGTAGGAGAAACATTTAAACAGGGCTGTAATACGTGCACATGCAAAGCCGATAGGACTGTAGACTGCACAACAAACCCATGTACCTGTACTTATAAATATAATGTTTATGATTTCGGAGCAGAGTTCAAGGATGATTGTAATACTTGCAAATGTAAAAATAACGGACAAGTTGATTGTACAAACAAACCCTGCCGCTGTACTTATAATGGACAAACTTATGAACTTGGTACTAAATTTTCGATGGGTTGCAATCAATGCGAATGTTTAGCAACTGGATATGTCATATGTTTAGCCGATGTTTGTGAATGTAAGTACAACAACCAGATATATAAAGTAGGAGAAACATTTAAACAGGGCTGTAATACGTGCACATGCAAAGCCGATGGGACTGTAGACTGCACAACAAACCCATGTACCTGTACTTATAAATATAATGTTTATAATTTCGGAGCAGAGTTCAAGGATGATTGTAATACTTGCAAATGTAAAAATAACGGACAAGTTGATTGTACAAACAGACCCTGCCGCTGTACTTATAAAGGACAAACTTATGGAATTGGTAATAGATTTTCGGACGATTGCAATCAATGCGAATGTTTAGCAACTGGATATGTCCGATGTTCAACCTATCTTTGTCAATGTAAGTACAACAACCAGATATATAAAGTAGGAGAAACATTTAAACAGCGCTGTAATACGTGCACATGCAAAGCCGATAGGACTGTAGACTGCACAACAAACCCATGTACCTGTACTTATAAATATAATGTTTATAATTTCGGAGCAGAGTTCAAGGATGATTGTAATACTTGCAAATGTAAAAATAACGGACAAGTTGATTGTACAAACAAACCCTGCCGCTGTACTCATAAAGGACAAACTTATGGAATTGGTTATAGATTTTCGGATGGTTGCAATCAATGCGAATGTTTAGCAACTGGATATGTCCGATGTTCAACCAATGTTTGTGAATGTAAGTACAACAACCAGATATATAAAGTAGGTCAGACATTTAGAAAGGACTGTAATACGTGCACATGCAAAACCGATGGGACAGTAGACTGCACAACAAACCCATGTCCCTGTACTTATAAAAATAAGGTTTATAATTTCGGAAATCAATTCAAAGATGGCTGCTCTAATTGTACTTGTCAATATAATGGTGAGGTTAGCTGCACTGAATTACCTTGTTCCTGTAATTACAACGGTAAAATTTATGAAATTGGTTCTGTATGGTATAATGATTGCAACAAATGTCAGTGCAACTCCGATGGGAAAGTCGATTGTGAGCAAAAACCATGCAGTAAGTCCTGTATACATAAAGGAAAAACTTATTCTGTCGGTGAAACATTTAAAGATGCCTGCAATACTTGTAGATGTGGACAGTTTGGTCAAATAAGCTGTACTAAAATGTACTGCCCCCCGACAACATGCCAGTATTATGGAAAATCTTACAAAGATGGAGAAATGTTCATGAGTCAAGATAAGTGCAATGTTTGTCGATGTTCGATTGGGAAGGTCAAGTGTACCAAGTATGACTGCTATCGTCTGGTGAGTAAAGTGTTTTATTAGTGTTTTACTGTCCCTAACGTAACTAATTTAATCCATCCTTTACCCTTTGCAACCCCTATTTTATATCTCATATTAAACAGAAAATAATCACCCAGCAATTAGATGATATTTAGCATACAAACTGTTCTCTTCTAAGTTTTTTCATGTATATGCATACATTCAATAATATATATGGAAGAAATGGTTGACTTACAATTTTCAATTTAATGTTATTGACACTTATGTAAAATTTGCACGACATTGCTCTTAATGTTAGAAATATTTATGTATATTTAAGAAATATTTATTTTTCAACTGTTTAAATAGTGATACAGACTCTTTGGAGATACATTTGTGAATTATTCTATATACAGGATATTTCAGGATATAGCTTATGAGAGTGTGAATTGGGCTTTAAAATCTGGGCTCTGATGAATTTTTAATACTTTGTATAATCATGTGATATTTAATCTAATGTATAATTGTTCAAATTTAAATTTTGTATTGTACTTAGTCATACTAAATTTGAAATACAATGTGTATATCCAGTCCGATAATATATTAATTTCTTGCAAATTTATTTTATTGCAGAAACAACAGTACGGATGAAGAACTATTAATTTATTTTGATAATTTCAATAATTGTGATACCTGAAATATAATTTTTTAAAATAAAACATATATCTACCACAATTTCGTTGTTTAATCTATAAATTTAATTTTTTTCATTAGAATGATAGTCAACCGAGTTATCCATTTAACTTTTAGGCTGAGTTATTTCTTATTTGCATTTTAGTATTTCTAATCTATTTCCAATATAAACAAAATTTCAACTCAGCCGCGAAAATGCAAACGTAAAAGATTTGATATAATTATATAAAAAATAAATAAATGCGCCCTCTTAAAGCCTAGCCAGGCTCATGGGCCCGGTTTCCCGGTTTCTATGGCATATGTGTTCCCCAGCTGGACGGGACACCAGTCCATCGCAGCGTTACTCATTTTTGCCAGCTGAGTGGACTGGAGCAATGTGAAATGAAGAACACAACGAGTCGTCCGGTCCAGGAATCGAAACCACAACCTTACGATCATGATGCTGACACCCTAACCACTGAGCTGCGGGAGAAAAACTTTCTTAAACTTTCATGCCGGTCAACGACCCTGCATTGATGAACATCTCTTCCAAAGGGAATATTTGTAGACAACTGCTTCAAAACCTGTAGCGTCTTTAGACTGATTGTAAATTTATATTTATACCAATAATTCTTGGTGAATTATGGTAATGTTTAATTTTTAAAAAATTCTTTTACTTGTTTCAGTCATTTGACTATGGCCATGCTAGAACACTGACATAAAGGGTTTTAGTCGAAGAAATCTACCCCAGAACTTATTCTTTGTAAGCCTAGTACTTATTCTATCGGCAATAGAAATTGCCGAACCGCTAAGTTACGGGGACATAAATGCACTAGCATCGGTTGTCAAGCGATGGCGAGGGGGGATGCAGAGAAACACACACACACACACACACACACATATATATCTATAAAGCTGAAGTTGTGTGTGTGGATGGTTTGGTAGCCTTCAACTAACACTATCTCCTCCGAGACCCTGCGGCGCAAGTTGACCAAAATTGAGAGTATGATAGATGAAGGCTTGCTCTTCATTCCGGACCATGTTAAGACCAAAAATTATTTACATCAAAAAGCAGTGCAGTTTGAAACTTGAGCTTCAACACAGTGCAAGGGAGATAACTAATGTTAATACTTTGTCTACAAAATCCTTTCCAGTTCTGGAAAGAGAGAGGACGTTTTAATAACTAAGATTACAATTACGACATCAGGAGCTGATGCACCCTACTGTTTCAGAAGGACACAGTTTCCCCTACGTGTTGTATTTGCCATGTCCATAAACAAACCACAGGGTCAGACATTATCCATGGCAGGGCTTCACTTGCAGGAGCCATGTTTCTCACATGGACAATTATACGTTGGATGTTCCCGAGTCGGTAGTCAGAACAGCCTATTTGCTTTGGCTCCATCTGGAAGAACAAAGAACGTTGTCTATCGCGAAGTGCTGTAACCATATTTCATCAGCGACTATACTATGCATTGCCTTATATTAACTGTTTATCTGAATGAATCTATATCTATAAAGCTGAAGCTGTGTGTGTGTGGCAGGTTTGGTAGCCTTCAACTAACACTATCTCCTCCGAGCCCCTGCGACGCAAGTTGACCAAAACTGAGAGTATGATAGAAGGCTTGCTCTTCATTCCGTAGAACAAAAAATTCAAATCGAACCATGTTAAGACCAAAAATTATTTACATCACAAAGGTGCTTTTTTTCTATGAAAAGCCCTATGTTCTACGATTTTTTTACTGCTGTGTACTTTTTCTTAATGAATACTTTTGCAGTGTTAACTTCTTAATAGATTTTCTGTGCAGTTCGAAACTTGAGCTTCATTTTCCTTTAAATCTACGGGTAAATTGTTTTCTCCACAATGTTAATAGTAGGAATATTAGCTAAGAGTACCAACAATTGAAGTCGGCAGTACACATTTGCAGCACATTCAGGGCAAACTCGAGGATCGCCACACTATACTTTTATTCATAGATTGAAACTATGGCAAAACTTTGTTAACGCGACATCAAAGTCTGCTGTTTTAAGCGCAACTAAAAAACAAACCCGAGCAACGCCGGGCTATACTGCTAGCACACACACAGATACATACATACATATATATATATATATATATATATATATATATATATATATATATATATATATATATATAACGGAATCCTTCTACCAAATTACCAAATCCTTTACAAGGCTTTGGTCAGCCCGAGGCTATAGTAGATGACAGTTGTCCAAGGTGCTTCGCAGTGGGACTGAACCCGGAACCATGTGGTTGAGAAGCAAGCTTCTTATCGTTAACAAATGCTAACAATCTCAAAAGTGAGGACTTCAGGCAAAGGAAGTTATCAACAAATAGGTTGTTTGCAAATAAATTTTACAACTGCAGTGTTCAACTGGTACTTATTTTATCGACGCCGAAAGGATTAAAGGCAAGGTCGATCCCTGCGAAATTTGAACCCAGAACGTAAAGACGGATCAAATGTCGATAATCATTTTACCCTGCGTGCTAAATTTTCTTATTTCTTTATTGTCCACAAGGGGCTAAACATAGAGGGGACAAACAAGGACAGACAATGGGATTAAGTTGATTACATCGACCTCAGTGCGTAACTGGTATTTAGTTTCTCGACCCCGAAAGGATGAAAGGCAAAGTCGACCTCAGCGGAATTTGAACTGAGAACGTAGCGGCAGACGAAATACCTATTTCTTTACTGCCCACAAGGGGTTAAACACAGAGGGGACAAACAAGGACAAACAAAGGGATTATGTCGTTTACATCGACCCCAGTGCGTAACAGGCACTTAATTTATCGACCTTGGAAGGATGAAAGGCAAAGTTTACCTCGGCGGAATTTGAACTCAGAACGTAACGGCAAATGAAATACGGCTACGCATTTCGCCCGGCGTGCTAACGTTTCTGCCAGCTAGCCGTCTTAGTGTGTCTAAATATGAATATCGAAAAAAGAAGGGGTTAAACTAATATACCCTTTGTAATTTTTCTAAAGTACACATATCAAAATATACTAGTTCCTAGTTCCGTATGAAGCTATTTTCTGGGGTGACAAATAAGTAAATTTTGTTTTAAAGCAAATGGTTCGTTGGGAGACATTTCGGCAATAGTCATAACATTTACGATCCATATCCGGGAGCAAACCCAGACCTGCATACTATTCTCTCTCTCTCTTTCTCTCTCTCTCTCACACACACACACACATATTTACATGTGTACTTGCCTATATATTGTTTTGATTTGAGATCGTGTGCTGAAACTGGCCATTAGGAAATACACAAAGTTAACTTCAATTAATCTTTTATTTTAAAAACTTTTCGCGGATTGCTACCTTGTTCTAAGGAATAGACACGATGTTTACGCCAGGGAAAATGGTTGGCGACATTTCGTCTTCATGTTCTGAGTTCAAATTCCACCGATGTCCACTTCGCCTTTCATCCTTTCGGGGTCGATAAAATAAGTACCCGTTGAGTACTGAGTTCGATGTTATCGACTTAACCCCTTCTCCGAAATTGTTGGCCTTGTGCCAACATTTGAAACTAATATTTTTAGAGAATTTGAGCAAAATCAATAAACTGGTAAATATCGCACTAATTCCAATGTTCAACAATGAATTGCTAGGTTACCTATTGTCGTTCTTCCCAAATTTGTTTAAATTTCGATACTTTCACCCTCACGAGTTTCACTAAGAAAAGAAAAATCGGATTATTCGCATGGAATTAAGTGAAATCGGAAAAAAGGGGTGGGGAAAACTGGACCCCATCCATTCCGGAATCATTGGAATATTTTATATTTTCGTTGAATGAATTACAGTGACCTAATATGCCACAAAATGCTTTTTTGGTCCGGAAAACGGGGTGGAACCCTTGGAAATTTCACCTCCCCGTTCTCATTGGGAAGTACACCCGCACGATTTTCACTAAGAAAAAAGAAATTCATTTTTCGTTGAATGAATTACGGTGACCTCCTAATATGCCACAAAACCCTTTTTTGGTCCGGAAAACAGAGGGTGGGGCGTGGAACACACGGAAATTTTACCCCACCACTCTCAACATTTTACAAAAATACGTTTTCCAGAGGGCGGATTACTTGGTTCGTTATTCAATAAATAGAGAATGTGGATTAATATGTTCACATGTATATTGTGTGTATTTTATGCTGAAAATATTTTTTGTGAAGTCGTAATGAATGCATATATATATGTATATATGGCGTGTGTGTCTGTATAAGTAGACAGGTAAAAATTTACCTACAAAGTACTACTTACTTCTTTACTGTCAAATCATTAATTAATCCCAACAAAATACACACTTTTTCTCCACTAAATATTTTCAGTTTTATACCAGTGTTTTAGAAAAAGAAAACAAAAATCTTTCGCGCGCAAACACACTTCGGTTTCTTTTTTGTGTGAGAGGGAGAGAGAGGGAATAAATGTTTTCTCAGAACGTAGCGGCAGACGAAATACTTATTTCTTTACAGCCCAAAAGGGGTTAAAGACAGAGAGGACAAACAAGGACAGACAAACAGATGAAGTCGATTACATCGATCCCAGTGCGTAACTGGCACTTATTTAATCGACCCGAAAGGATGAAAGGCAAAGTCGACCTCGGCGGAATTTGAACTCCGAACGTAACGGCAGACGAAATGCGACTACGCATTTCGCCCCGGCGTGCTAACGTTTCTGCCAGCTCGTCACCTTTAAATAGAGGGAAATATTAGAGTTCAATATGAGGAGTTATTTTGGAAAAGGAAGCAAATAAGGAGTATATAGGGAAATAGAATGTAGAGATAAAAATAAAAACGTATATAGATGTTATAGTTACAGTTCCATTATCCAAGGAAAGTGGTTGAAATGCTTCCTGTCCGTGGTTTGTAAATTCTAATATGTATGTACACGTGCATGTAGGCGTGTATATGTGCGCACGTGTATGCGTTTATGCATGTATTTAGGGGTATGCGTGTGTGCGCATATATATATGTGTATGGATGTGCATGTATGTTTGTATGGGCATCTGTATGCATACGTATGTGCGTATATATTTGTACGTGTATATGTATCTGTGTGTATGTATATATATATATATATATAGAGAGAGAGAGATGCATGCATGCATACAGGTTTAAATACACTAGTACGCAAGTCTATATAATAATGCATTTCACACACACATACATGTGCATGTGTGCGTGCGTATATCGATATACACTTCTCTCTTTCCTTCTCTCTGATTCCTCTCTCCATACTATAACATTAGCCAGTTGAATAAGCATATAAATCTATTTATAGAAACTTGACCAGTCTTAGTATTCTTCCCTTCCAATTTGTGGTTTACTACTGACTTTAGAAACCCTCCTCCTATATCTTTTTCTGTACCCATTCCTTAACACCAGTCTAACATATCACCCCACCTCACACATATTCACTACATACATTCTTATCACTTCTTACCCTCCCCTACTCCTCTCCCATTCCCCCGTCATAATATCTTGACCACCATCTAACACTCCTATCACTCTTTTCACTTCCTTCTACCTTTTTCATTTTCTCTTCATTTTTTCATTTTCTCATCTTGTCTTCATCTTCTCTTCCTATTTCTTTCCTTTTATCTTTTCTCACCTTTTCCTTTGACCTCTTTCTTCATTTTAACATACACAGCTCTTCTCCCCTCTCTATCCACTAACATATGATCACCTAAATCCCCAAACTGCAACCCCTTTGATTATTATGTGTGAGGCGCTGTTGGGCGAGAGATTAACAAAACTCCTTGTAACACCAAAGATGAACTGAAAGCAAGGATTATGGCAGCATTCACCAACTTAAAGAAAGAGACAGTCCAGAAGAGTTGCAGGAGATTCCGAAATAGTTTGGATGCTGTGGTTGATCCCAATGGCGATTTTATTGAATAAATTTACTTTTTAGTATTTCAAGATATTTTTATGTAATTTTAGTAAATATATCTGTTAAAATGAGATGTCGGTGTTATTTTCATTTTTGCATAATTTAAACAACAATATATTCACCACACCCTGTATGTGTGTTTACTGTATATGTTAGTTTTACTGTCTCCTTGCCTTAAATTCGAGCAGTGGTTTTGTGTGTCATTAATGCAAGAGATGTTCTTCGTTTTCAGCCTTCCACATAATCAGGCCTAGGCTTGGATACCTTTCCCATCGACTATCCTCACATGCTTCCATATGAGGGTTGGCGACGGGGGTGACATTCGGCTATACAAAATCTGTCTGTTCCATGCGAGCGTGGACGTTTCATATATATTCATATTGCATGGATTATAATATTTTCAACCGAAATGTTACAACCGTATCTGATTGATCAAGTGCTTCAGTTCTGCTTATGTACATATATTTACTCCATTGCTAGCATTTATCAATGGTTTCTCTCATTGTCTCGATGCACCATTTTCTATCATTAATAAAACCGTCGACATTTTTGACAACACAGGTATGCTTGTTTGCTAATAATATCTTGTATTAAAAACTAAGTGTGGACGTGAAAATGCTTCTACATTTGTGCTTTAAATGTAAACTTGTTAAAATGTTAGCCCTTCGTTTAATGGAATAACGGCAAGAGTTTGTTTTAGTGTAATTAATAACATTTGTTGGGTTTTAGATGCGTGAAACGTGTAATAGATTTCCACCCTTTCTCCTTCCAAAGGGTTTTTTCTTTGTCTTAGTAGCTATTGTTTCTAACTGCAATCATTTCGAGACACATCGTTAATAAAACTCATTTACACATTTCACCATAATTCTATGCCTCCGTTTTATTTCTCGCTGTATACGTACGGCGCAGGCATGGCTGTGTGGTAAAAAGCTTGCTCCCCAATCACATGGTTCCAAGTTCAGTCCGTGGCACCTTGGGTAAGTGTCTTCTACTTTAGCCTCGGACCGACCAAAACCTTGTGAGTGGATTTGGTAGACGGAAACTGAAAGAAGCCTATCATATATATATATATACACACACGCTCACACACATGCACGCACACGCACACACACACACACACACACACACACACACAACACACACACACACACACACACACACACACACAAATGAATATGTTTTGTGTCTGTCGCTTGACAACTGATACTGGTGTATTTAGGTCCCAGTAATGTAGCGGTTCGGCAAAATAGTCCGATAGAATAAGTACTCGGCTTACAAAGAACAAGTTCTGCGGCGGATTTCTTCGACTAAAACCTTTTAAGGTGGTGCTCCAGCACGGCTGTAGTTAAATGACTGAATCAAGTAAAAGAGTATATATATATTTAAAACGTTTGAGATTGTCTCTACAGATTCTCTATCGAAATTATAGCCAGCACTGATTTGTGACAACATTTCATATTCAAATACGTCTAATGTAAACAGTGCAATCGAAGATAGAAAAAGTATGTAATGGATTTATATGAACATTGCCTCAACACATCTAACCCATTAACTGTTCACGAACTCATTGTTTAAATAGCTACAAAATATAGCGGTGCAACACTAGTGGATCTACCAGTTGTACACATCTATAGTCTTCATTGTAACTACCTTGATTTCCCCTATGTGACACTTTTTAAAATCTCACCTTAATTTTCTCCCCTGTCTCCCCTTCTACCTGACATAGATGCCAATTTAAAGAATGCCACAGTATTGAAATATGCAGACGACATCAAGCTGTACCTTGAAATCAAGAGGACAGATCCTGATGTCTACAACTCTTTCCTGCAATCAGACCTAGACACAATGCAGCAATGGATCACAGACTGGCAACTGAAACTGGCCGTGGACAAGTGTACCACCATGCATTTTGGGAGAAGAAACCCTGCGTCCACATACTCCCTCCACAACACTGATATCAAGAAATCCCCTTGCGAGCGTGACCTAGGCATCACTGTCAGCAGTGATTTGCGTTGGACAAAGCATATCTCTAAAATTGTCAAGAAGGCCGAGGGTGTCTTGGCATCACTCAGCAAGACTTTTGTTAGCCGCTCTCCAGCCATCTATTTAAAACTGTTTACAGCTATGGTACGACCACACTTGGAATTCGCATCATCAGTTTGGAACCCCTATCTTGCTCAGAACATTGACCTCCTGGAATCTGTCCAGAGACGTGTAACCAAACGTATACCGTCCATCAGACACCTACCATATTCTGAGCCCATTGTTTCCCTGGGAATGGATTCACTGAAGCTCCGGCGTCTGGCGACGGACTTGGTAAACACCCACAAAGTTATCAACCACCTCACCAACAACAACACTGAACACCTTTTTGATCTCCATGTGTCTAACACACGTGGACATGCCTACAAAGTCAGAAAACAACACAGCTCCCATGACTTTCGGAAACATCTTTTCACGCTCAGAGTTGCTGAAGCATGGAATAAACTGCCTGCGTCAGTTGTTGACTGCCATGACACTGCATCCTTTAAGGCCCTCATGCTTTCCGAAATCCGCCGAAACTACACCTGATTATATATACACTTTAGATGAGTTGTAGTGCACCTGAGCACTGTACACAATTATTATTATTATTATTATTATTACTTACCGTTGCTCTATTTTACTTTACCTCTCTCCCTTTCTCTCTCTATCCAACATTTCCTCTGCTTTTCCTGTCACCTGCTTCTGCTGATCACCACTCCTTTCTATCGCCCTTTGCGTCCAATTATATTTAGATTATATTTAGATGAAGGTCATTTTATTATTCTCCCCGTGCACTAGAACTCTTCCTCTTTCAAGAGGAAGGCACCATCCTTTATACTCTGTATCTACTTGTTTTCTACAAGTTTTATATTTCCCCTCTGTGCGTTTTCAGTGGCAAAACTTGATTTCATTTCGTTCAAACTGGTAATTTCCAGACTAATCATCGAAACGGTTCCTAACCGCCGAAATCGTGTAACTCTTGCAGCATTATAGACCCTTGGGCAAATCACTGCACATGGCTCTATAGTATTTATTTATTGACAGCAAGCCACGTCATACAAAGATTAGAATTGGACCCTTAGACCTATGAGGGCTCCTAGACAACTGCGTATTGTTGCCGATGCTTTGAAGTAGCACACTGTGGATCGTATTATAAAAAGTCGGTGATGAATGGGTTTATATATGTATGTCTGTCTTTTCTTCTCTCCTTTGATTGTCGTACATGACATGGTAAGAAGGCGGCGAATTGGCAGAATCGTTAGCACGCCGGCGAAATGCGTAGCCGTATTTCGTCTGCTGTTACGTCCTGAGTTCAAATTCCGCCGAGGTCGACTTTGCCTTTCATCCTTTCGAGGTCGATAAATTAAGTACCAGTTACGCACTGGGGTCGATGTAATCGACTTAATCTGTTTGTCTGTCCTTGTTTGTCCTGTCTGTGTTTAGCCCCTTGTGGGTAGTAAAGAAATAGGTAAGCATTCAAACAGTATACGCATATACACACACGTATTCATATACACAAGTACTCACACATGCATAATATATATATATATATATATATATATATATATATATATAGATAGAGATAGATAGATAGATAGATATATATATAGAGAGAGTGTGTGTATATATGTACGTATGTGTATACATATGAATATATGGATATGCAAGTTATTCATAAGAAATAAAGACAAGGGTCGAAGAACCCGAATTCTATTAATATACACAAGTACTCACGCATGCATAATATATAATATATATATATATATATATATATATAATATAGATAGATAGATAGATGATAGATATATATATAGAGAGAGTGGTGTATATATGTACGTATGTGTATACATATGAATATATGGATATGCAAGTTATTCATAGAATAAGACACGGGTCGAAGAACCCGAATTCTATTAAAACCCCGGGGGAACAACATCACCACGACTATTTATTATCACTGCTGCTGGTTACTCGACGGCTACAGCCCTCTTATAGAAAACAAGTCTTGACGACACTTTTTAATTTACCAAAACCGATAGTAGCAATTTGCCGTCACAGACAGTTCAATTGTCATCCACGAAAATTGACGGAAACTACCACGTGCTCTTGCAGAGAAAAGGAAAGTAAACTATGAATGGTAATTTTAATTTTAACTTTTATTTTATTAATAGCTCTTTCCTCTCTACATATTCCATTTTAGTACATATTTTTGAAAAGTTGTTCAAAAATCGAAACATTAAAACAAATCTAAAACATTCTTCTTTTAATGTATTTATATAAGGAAAATTAAAATGTGCCCAATTTTTGAAAGTAGCATTTTAGTTCTTTTCATAAATCTGTGTGGTAAGTATCTTGCTTACCAACCACATGGGTTCCGGGTCAGTCCCACTCGTGGCACCTTGGGCACGTGTCTTCTGCTATAGCCTCGGGCCGACCAAAGCCTTGTGAGTAGATTGGTAGACGGAAACTGAAAGAAAGCCCGTCGTATATTATGTATATATAGTATGTGTGTGTATATGTTGTGTCTGTGTTTGTCCTCCCAACATCGCTTCACAGCCCGATGTTGGTGTGTTTACGTCCCGTAACATAGCGGTTCGGCAAAAAGAGACCACTAGAATAAGTACTAGGATTCCAAAGATAAGTCCTGGGGTCAATTTGGTCGACTAAAGGCGGTACTCCAGCATAGCGGCAGTCCAAATCTCTGAAACAATAAAAGTAAAAAGTACAATAAGTAAAAGGATATATATATATATATATAATATTATATATATATAAATTCGGGGTGAGTACTTGATAATTGTAAGCACCTGTATATAACCGTTTGGGGGTGGGTAGGTTGTGCAGTAAATTAATCAAAATAAAAACATGATGCCAAGGATTCAGCGGTACATATGTTTCGGGCCTTTATTAGACGGATTTATAACAATGCATAATGTATGTCTGTGCCTTCTTCAGCCGCGCAAACAACAACTTCCACAAGGACATGTATTACATCATCAAAATTCTTTGTTTGGGGATGCAAATCCTCTCATTCGCGTACGACATAATGCGGCAACAGCATAAAAATGAAGCGTCCATCTCGTTCTTCTCTCAATGTAGAATGAGGAAATTTGGATGTGAAGTAATGTAAATAATTAATAAATAAATATATACTATATAAATATATAAATGCAGACAGACGTGAAGGAACCTGGTAATAAGAGTAATAGAGATAAAGATGGAGGGCGCGAATTCAGGACGAAGGATAAAAAATATATAAAAAGTGTAAGTATAGAAAATATAAAAATGTAGAGTATAAAGATATAAAGAGATAATAAAAAAATATAAAAAAATATAAATGTGTATAAAGGATAAAGTTATAAAAATAAAGTTATAAAAAATAAAAATAGAAATAAAACTAATAAAAAATGTAACAGTAATTAAGGATAAGGGATAAATAGTAGTTATGGACCAAACATGGTGGACAGGGAAATGACACATTCTGTTTGTAGAAAGTCTTGGGTGTCATAAATCAACAGGGCGTCTGGGGACTTAGTGTATTGTAAATCAGAGTTTTGAGCAGCTTATCTAGTTCCTCTAGTTCTCGTAACGTATAAGTGGTCATCTTGTACATACGTACCCGCATGGATACATACCCCATATACACCGCACATATATGCACGCATACCAGCCACAAGCTATAAGCATACCATACGTACGCACGTGTAAACATATCACGATACACATATACACATACACACATGCGCATATATATATACACACACAACGAATATGCATATATATACACGGACAATATACATGTACATATACATATACACCCACACACACATACGTATATACATATATATATATATACACTACACATATGCATACATATATATATGCACAGTATACATATACATACATACACATATACATACACACACGTATATATATACTACTCACACCCTACCCACACACGCACATATATATGTGTGCATTATGCACACCCCGTGTGCATACATACACGCATACATACATACACACGGACCCACGCGCACGTATCCACACGCACACACACACACATCTGTGTGTCTATACGCGCGTGGTGCGCATACCTTACATACACATACACCAGATGCCCACACATACAGGTATAGAAATAAGATATTAAAAGATGTATAAAAATTAGAAATGAAGTATAAAAATTTATAAAAACTATAAAATTAAAATAAAGAAATGAAAATAAAATAAGAATAAAGGTAAAGCAAAATAAAATGGATAAAATAAAATAAAAATATAATCGGTAAAGCTTAACATGAGATGAAGGTAAAAAAAAAGGTGGTTGAAAGTGTAAAGTTAAAGGTGTGTGCTAAAGGTGACCACGTAGGGGCGGGCGGGGGGAACTGAAAATTGGAAGGGTGGGAAGCGGGGTTGGTGGTGCGTGCTCAACATCAGAGTTAGAAATGGGAAAAGGTATAGATATAGGGAAACAAAAAATCTAGATAGGGAGAATGTAGGTGTAGGAGAAGAAAAACATATATGGGAGACAAAATCTGTATATATAGGAAAATATATATATATTAAAACGGGATGCGCTGGAGCCGACAGGTTGCACCGGGTGGGGGAAATTGCAGGGGAGCTGGTATAATAGCCTAACATTTGTAGTATTTGAAAGTATTAATAAGTTTGTGTATACAGGATGGTTTGAACTCTGACCTTTTGTTAATAAGATTGTGTTTCTCCTTGAATTTCAAGATATTCAGGAGTTCTACACAACATAGTTGGCATCCTGCTCTATTGTTTAAATAAGGTGCAGCTGATCCGGTGATGGACCACCTGAGTTTGAAACCTATGCTATTGTCTTTTAATTCCCAAATTTTTTTAGAAAGGGAGGTGCTGTTAGCTTT
The DNA here is from genome assembly GCF_006345805.1 of Octopus sinensis. NCBI lineage: Eukaryota > Metazoa > Mollusca > Cephalopoda > Octopoda > Octopodidae > Octopus > Octopus sinensis. Next base: position 60,292,359 of record NC_043006.1, read on the forward strand.
ATGCCTATGCTTAAACGAGGACCGGTGGTTGTAGTATCTAGATTTCCAGGAGGTCGAGCAACCTAAACCAAGAATTTTTGATGTAATACATGTCCTTGTGGAAGTTGTTGTGCGCGGCTGAAGAAGGCCACAGACATACATTATGCATTGTTATAAATCCGTCTAATAAAGGCCCGAAACATATGTACCGCTGAATCCTTGGCATCATGTTTTTATTTTGATTAATTTATATATATATATATATATATATATATATATATATATATATATATATATATATAAGTAAGGACAAAAGAAAAAATTTCTAATGCCAAAATATGCCGAAAATAGACAACGTCGATAACCATATAATTTATCACTAACAAGCACGTATTGCGAAGAAAGCTAATAGAAATTTCTAAAAAATCCTGTTATTACCATGTATATACACATATATATATATATATACTCTTTTACTCTTTACTCTTTTACTTGTTTCAGTCATTTTGACTGCGGCCATGCTGGAGCACCGCCTTTAGTCGAACAAATCGACCCCGGGACATATTCTTTGTAAGCCCAGTACTTCTTCTATCGGTCTCTTTTGCCGAACCGCTAAGAGACGGGGACGTAAACACACCAGCATCAGTTGTCAAGCAATGCTAGGGGGACAAACACAGACACACAAACACACACACACATATATATAGTATTGCTGTCTATAAACACATTGATTAAAACGTGATGATAATGAAGAACTTATTTAACCACCACCTTGTGAAACACCTCTGATACTATTGTTTGTTATCGTAAGAAGGCCCAACCTATTTATGAATAGTTTATTTTTAGGAAGAAACCATTTATTTTTGCTGTTTCTAAATACGGAATTTGTAAAGCCAATTAATTCCCACGATGTATGCAGTTGATCACGTTTATTGCGGCCTATATAAAGCGTACGTTTGAGACGTTTGTCAAACTCATCCTTGTTTCGGTAAACAACAGTCACCAGTCTACAAGAGGCAGAAAGAAAAGATAAACCAACTGGCCAACATGCTGCGACTATTGCTACTAGTAACAGTAGCTATTTATTATGTGAACAGCTACAACAGTAAGTAAATTACACCGCTATTCATAATTCATTTCTTTCTTATTTTAAAGTTATTTCGTTCAATTTATCAACAGTAGTGTTATTACAACTAACTTATCCATGCATGTTATTTAAAATATCGGTGCTACCTAAGACATTTTTCAGTTTTGGCTCTAATTTCTATAGAAAATCTAGAGATAACACACACACACACACACACACACACATACACACAGACACACATATATATGCATGCATGTATGTATGTATATGTATACATATACATCTATACCTAACTCTCTATATTTATATAACCACAATGGGTTAGAGCCCACACCGTCGCTCCAAATACGTGGCTTCACTACTACCGAGGATCTCCCCTGGTTTCTGACAAAGGTACATCTTTAGCATCTATAGGATCGCTTTTCAAAATCTAGCCCTTCTGTTTAGGAACCAGAATACACTTTAGTATCCAGCAGGTGTTGTCATTCTACAAGGCTTACTTGAAACCCACAATAAGTACTACTGCCGCAAGTAAAACAGTGACACCACTTTGCGTGATGACATATTGGACGCATCGAGACAAAGACCATTGATTAGAATTCAGTCACTAATGAGTACACTCCAATATCTGTGGACGGGTGCACTGTGTCCTCTCTGTCTTTTCAATCGCTATTCTAATGGCCTCTGTTTCTGGGGACTGGTTTGTCTCGTACTACCACCACCCAGGCACAATCGACCCACTCGTCTCTGCAACAATTTTGAAGAGCAGGAGTTAGTTGATACCATAGATCTCATTACTTGACTGGCGGGTATACTGGGCTTCATATATTTTACCCCAGTTTAACTTTGATGGCAAGCACAACTCTGTCATTCA
>NC_043006.1:60296798-60339298 GCF_006345805.1 Octopus sinensis
ACACGTACATATATAGTGATAAACAGAAAGATAGATGGAGATGCAGACGAGTTATTGCAACTTTATACTCTACGCGCGTACTGAGTTCTTTATCTCCTAGAATTTAGCCATAACTATAACTATATATATATATATATATAGACACGTATGTATAGTTATGCGTGTTTTATTAGCCTGTATGTGTGTGCGTCAACATAACAATAAAGTTCTCATCATCACGATATCTGAAAACTGGTTTTCGGATACATACTGCAAAGTATCTGTATATTTCGGGCTGTACATTCCAACCATTTCTAAAGAATAATGTCGCTCGATATTATTCTTTGAGAATTTATAGATATATCATAATCACATACTTACGCTAGAATATATAACATGTTCTTCTTTCAGGAACATTGTAGTTGTTGATTGAAATAATTATTGTTTCTCTTCTTTACAGACGAATGTACATATAATGGAAAGAAGTATACAGGAGTATTTAAGATCGACTGCAACACGTGTGTATGTGACACAAATAACAAAGCAATTTGTTCAAATTTACGTTGTGGTTATGGGAAGGGGCCTTCATGTACATATCAAGGCAGACGTTACAGAGTAGGACAGACATTCCAGCAGTCTTGTAATACATGTAAATGCAACTATGATGGCCAGATAAAATGTGACAACAAAGACTGTCCTAAACGATGTACTTATAAAGAAAAGCAGTACCAAGAAGGTGAAGAATTCAATGACAACTGTTATAAATGTAAATGTCTTTCTTCTGGATATGTTCAGTGTACCAATAATGTGTGTCAGTGCCAATACAATGGTAAAGACTACAATATTGGAGAGAGTTTTAACGATGGCTGTAAGACTTGCACTTGTCAAACTAGAGGAATAGTGCAGTGTAACAGTGATAGATGTGGATGTCCTTATAAAAATGTACAATATCAAATCGGCCAAACCTTCACTGATGATTGCAATACTTGCGAATGTTTGAACAATGGTCAGGTTAAATGTACTAGCAAAATTTGTAAGTGTTACTTCAGAGGAAGAGTATTAAGTGTGGGCCAGAAATTTGAAGGGGATTGTAACATTTGCTATTGTAGAGACAACGGTCAGTTAGAATGTACAAAGAAAATTTGTCAATGTACTTATCAAGGACAGACATACCGAGTTGGACAAACATTCAGTAATGATTGTAACCAATGTGAATGTTTAAGAAGCGGTATTGTGCAGTGCTCTAACAAACCATGTAAGTGTATATACAATGGAAACACCTACGAAATAGGGACTACATTTAAAAAGGACTGTAATACGTGCACATGCAAAGCCGATGGGACAGTAGACTGCACAAAAATGTCATGTACCTGTACTTATAAATATAATGTTTATAATTTCGGAGCAGAGTTCAAGGATGATTGTAATACTTGCAGATGTAAAAATAACGGACAAGTTGATTGTACAAACAGACCCTGCCACTGTACTTATAAAGGACAAACTTATGGAATTGGTAATAGATTTTCGGACGATTGCAATCAATGCGAATGTTTAGCAACTGGATATGTCCGATGTTCAAACTATCTTTGTCAATGTAAGTACAACAACAAGATATATAAAGTAGGAGAAACATTTAAACAGGGCTGTAATACGTGCACATGCAAAGCCGATAGGACTGTAGACTGCACAACAAAGCCATGTACCTGTACTTATAAATATAATGTTTATGATTTCGGAGCAGAGTTCAAGGATGATTGTAATACTTGCAAATGTAAAAATAACGGACAAGTTGATTGTACAAACAAACCCTGCCGCTGTACTTATAATGGACAAACTTATGAAATTGGTACTAAATTTTCGATGGGTTGCACTCAATGCGAATGTTTAGCTACTGGATCTGTCATATGTTTAGCCGATGTTTGTGAATGTAAGTACAACAACCAGATATATAAAGTAGGAGAAACATTTAAACAGGGCTGTAATACGTGCACATGCAAAGCCGATGGGACTGTAGACTGCACAACAAACCCATGTACCTGTACTTATAAATATAATGTTTATGATTTCGGAGCAGAGTTCAAGGATGATTGTAATACTTGCAAATGTAAAAATAACGGACAAGTTGATTGTACAAACAGACCCTGCCGCTGTACTTATAAAGGACAAACGTATGGAATTGGTAATAGATTTTCGGACGATTGCAATCAATGCGAATGTTTAGCAACTGGATATGTCCGATGTTCAACCTATCTTTGTCAATGTAAGTACAACAACCAGATATATAAAGTAGGTGAAACATTTAAACAGGGCTGTAATACGTGCACATGCAAAGCCGATAGGACTGTAGACTGCACAACAAACCCATGTACCTGTACTTATAAATATAATGTTTATGATTTCGGAGCAGAGTTCAAGGATGATTGTAATACTTGCAAATGTAAAAATAACGGACAAGTTGATTGTACAAACAGACCCTGCCGCTGTACTTATAAAGGACAAACTTATGGAATTGGTAATAGATTTTCGGACGATTGCAATCAATGCGAATGTTTAGCAACTGGATATGTCCGATGTTCAACCTATCTTTGTCAATGTAAGTACAAAAACCAGATATATAAAGTAGGAGAAACATTTAAACAGGGCTGTAATACGTGCACATGCAAAGCCGATAGGACTGTAGACTGCACAACAAACCCATGTACCTGTACTTATAAATATAATGTTTATGATTTCGGAGCAGAGTTCAAGGATGATTGTAATACTTGCAAATGTAAAAATAACGGACAAGTTGATTGTACAAACAAACCCTGCCGCTGTACTCATAAAGGACAAACTTATGGAATTGGTAATAGATTTTCGGATGGTTGCAATCAATGCGAATGTTTAGCAACTGGATATGCCCGATGTTCAACCAATGTAGGTCAGACATTTAGAAAGGACTGTAATACGTGCACATGCAAAACCGATGGGACAGTAGACTGCACAATAAACCCATGTACCTGTACTTATAAAAATAAGGTTTATAATTTCGGAAATCAATTCAAAGATGGCTGCAATACTTGTACTTGTCAATATAATGGTGAGGTTAGCTGCACTGAATTACCTTGTCCCTGTAATTACAACGGTAAAATTTATGAAATTAGTTCTGTATGGTATAATGATTGCAACAAATGTCAGTGCAACTCCGATGGGAAAGTCGATTGTGAGCAAAAACCATGCAGTAAGTCCTGTATACATAAAGGAAAAACTTATTCTGTCGGTGAAACATTTAAAGATGCCTGCAATACTTGTAGATGTGGACAGTTTGGTCAAATAAGCTGTACTAAAATGTACTGCCCCCCGACAAAATGCCAGTATTATGGAAAATCTTACAAAGATGGAGAAATGTTCATGAGTCAAGATAAGTGCAATGTTTGTCGATGTTCTATTGGAAAGGTCAAGTGTACCAAGTATGACTGCTATCGTCTGGTGAGTAAAGTGTTTTATTAGTGTTTTACTGTCCCTAACGTAACTAATTTAATCCATCCTTTACCCTTTGCAACCCCTATTTTATTTCTCATATTAAACAGAAAATAATCACCCAGCAATTAGATGATATTTAGCATACAAACTGTTCTCTTCTAAGTTTTTTCATATACATGCATACATTCAATAATATATATGGAAGAAATGGTTGACTTACAATTTTCAATTTAATGTTATTGACACTTATGTAAAATTTGCACGACATTGCTCTTAATGTTAGAAATATTTATGTTTATTTAAGAAATATTTATTTTTCAACTGTTTAAATAGTGATACAGACTCTTTGGAGATACATTTGTGAATTATTCTATATACAGGATATTTCAGGATATAGCTTATGAGAGTGTGAATTGGGCTTTAAAATCTGGGCTCTGATGAATTTTTAATACTTTGTATAATCATGTGATATTTAATCTAATGTATAATTGTTCAAATTTAAATTTTGTATTGTACTTAGTCATACTAAATTTGAAATACAATGTGTATATCCAGTCCGATAAATATATTAATTTCTTGCAAATTTATTTTATTGCAGAAACAACAGTACGGATGAAGAACTATTAATTTATTTTGATAATTTCAATAATTGTGATACCTGAAATATAATTTTTTAAAATAAAACATATATCTACCACAATTTCGTTGTTTAATCTATAAATTTAATTTTTTTCATTAGAATGATAGTCAACCGAGTTATCCATTTAACTTTTAGGCTGAGTTATTTCTTATTTGCATTTTAGTATTTCTCATCTATTTCCAATATAAACAAAATTTCAACTCAGCCGCGAAAATGCAAACGTAAAAGATCTGATATCTCTCTATATATAAACGGCAGTTTGTCTGTGTGTGTTTCTGTGTGTCTGTCAGGTTGTACCCTCACCCTGACCACGGCTTTCAACCGATTCTGATGAAACTTGACACACACATAGCCGAATGTCATAATTCAAAACTAACATGGCGAAAATTTTGAAAGTTCCCTCAGTTCTGAAAAAAAATCGATAAATTCGACATGGAGTCGAGAATCAGAAACACAAACCACAGATTGTCTAGGGGACGAAACTCGACCTTTTTAACTAAAAAAAAAATTTACCATCATTTTATTCCCATTTTTTTGGATATAACTCTCTAAAAATGCTTTATAGTTATTTCCCTTACAAACCCGAGCAACGCCGGGCGATACTGCTAGTAATTATATAAAAAATAAATAAATGCGCCCTCTTAAAGCCTAGCCAGGCTCATGGGCCCGGTTTCCCGGTTTCTATGGCATATGTGTTCCCCAGCTGGATGGGACACCAGTCCATCGCAGCGTTACTCATTTTTGCCAGCTGAGTGGACTGGAGCAATGTGAAATGAAGAACACAACGAGTCGTCCGGTCCAGGAATCGAAACCACAACCTTACGATCATGATGCTGACACCCTAACCACTGAGCTGCGGGAGAAAAACTTTCTTAAACTTTCATGCCGGTCAACGACCCTGCATTGATGAACATCTCTTCCAAAGGGAATATTTGTAGACAACTGCTTCAAAACCTGTAGCATCTTTAGACTGATTGTAAATTTATATTTATACCAATAATTCTTGGTGAATTATGGTAATGTTTAATTTTTAAAAAATTCTTTTACTTGTTTCAGTCATTTGACTATGGCCATGCTAGAACACTGACATAAAGGGTTTTAGTCGAAGAAATCTACCCCAGAACTTATTCTTTGTAAGCCTAGTACTTATTCTATCGGCAATAGAAATTGCCGAACCGCTAAGTTACGGGGACATAAATGCACTAGCATCGGTTGTCAAGCGATGGCGAGGGGGGATGCAGAGAAACACACACACACACACACACACACACACACACACACACACACACACACACATATATATCTATAAAGCTGAAGTTGTGTGTGTGGATGGTTTGGTAGCCTTCAACTAACACTATCTCCTCCGAGACCCTGCGGCGCAAGTTGACCAAAATTGAGAGTATGATAGATGAAGGCTTGCTCTTCATTCCGGACCATGTTAAGACCAAAAATTATTTACATCAAAAAGCAGTGCAGTTTGAAACTTGAGCTTCAACACAGTGCAAGGGAGATAACTAATGTTAATACTTTGTCTACAAAATCCTTTCCAGTTCTGGAAAGAGAGAGGACGTTTTAATAACTAAGATTACAATTACGACATCAGGAGCTGATGCACCCTACTGTTTCAGAAGGACACAGTTTCCCCTACGTGTTGTATTTGCCATGTCCATAAACAAACCACAGGGTCAGACATTATCCATGGCAGGGCTTCACTTGCAGGAGCCATGTTTCTCACATGGACAATTATACGTTGGATGTTCCCGAGTCGGTAGTCAGAACAGCCTATTTGCTTTGGCTCCATCTGGAAGAACAAAGAACGTTGTCTATCGCGAAGTGCTGTAACCATATTTCATCAGCGACTATACTATGCATTGCCTTATATTAACTGTTTATCTGAATGAATCTATATCTATAAAGCTGAAGCTGTGTGTGTGTGGCAGGTTTGGTAGCCTTCAACTAACACTATCTCCTCCGAGCCCCTGCGACGCAAGTTGACCAAAACTGAGAGTATGATAGAAGGCTTGCTCTTCATTCCGTAGAACAAAAAATTCAAATCGAACCATGTTAAGACCAAAAATTATTTACATCACAAAGGTGCTTTTTTTCTATGAAAAGCCCTATGTTCTACGATTTTTTTACTGCTGTGTACTTTTTCTTAATGAATACTGTTGCAGTGTTAACTTCTTAATAGATTTTCTGTGCAGTTCGAAACTTGAGCTTCATTTTCCTTTAAATCTACGGGTAAATTGTTTTCTCCACAATGTTAATAGTAGGAATATTAGCTAAGAGTACCAACAATTGAAGTCGGCATTACACATTTGCAGCACATTCAGGGCAAACTCGAGGATCGCCACACTATACTTTTATTCATAGATTGAAACTATGGCAAAACTTTGTTAACGCGACATCAAAGTCTGCTGTTTTAAGCGCAACTAAAAAACAAACCCGAGCAACGCCGGGCTATACTGCTAGCACACACACAGATACATACATACATATATATATATATATATATATATATATATATATATATATATATATATATATATATATATATATATATATATATATATATATATATATATATATATAACGGAATCCTTCTACCAAATTACCAAATCCCTTTACAAGGCTTTGGTCAGCCCGAGGCTATAGTAGATGACAGTTGTCCAAGGTGCTTCGCAGTGGGACTGAACCCGGAACCATGTGGTTGAGAAGCAAGCTTCTTATCGTTAACAAATGCTAACAATCTCAAAAGTGAGGACTTCAGGCAAAGGAAGTCATCAACAAATAGGTTGTTTGCAAATAAATTTTACAACTGCAGTGTTCAACTGGTACTTATTTTATCGACGCCGAAAGGATTAAAGGCAAGGTCGATCCCTGCGAAATTTGAACCCAGAACGTAAAGACGGATCAAATGTCGATAATCATTTTACCCTGCGTGCTAAATTTTCTTATTTCTTTATTGTCCACAAGGGGCTAAACATAGAGGGGACAAACAAGGACAGACAATGGGATTAAGTTGATTACATCGACCTCAGTGCGTAACTGGTATTTAGTTTCTCGACCCCGAAAGGATGAAAGGCAAAGTCGACCTCAGCGGAATTTGAACTCAGAACGTAGCGGCAGACGAAATACCTATTTCTTTACTGCCCACAAGGGGTTAAACACAGAGGGGACAAACAAGGACAAACAAAGGGATTATGTCGTTTACATCGACCCCAGTGCGTAACAGGCACTTAATTTATCGACCTTGGAAGGATGAAAGGCAAAGTTTACCTCGGCGGAATTTGAACTCAGAACGTAACGGCAAATGAAATACGGCTACGCATTTCGCCCGGCGTGCTAACGTTTCTGCCAGCTAGCCGTCTTAGTGTGTCTAAATATGACTATCGAAAAAAGAAGGGGTTAAACTAATATACCCTTTGTAATTTTCCTAAAGTACACATATCAAAATATACTAGTTCCTAGTTCCGTATGAAGCTATTTTCTGGGGTGACAAATAAGTAAATTTTGTTTTAAAGCAAATGGTTCGTTGGGAGACATTTCGGCAATAGTCATAACATTTACGATCCATATCCGGGAGCAAACCCAGACCTGCATACTATTCTCTCTCTCTCTTTCTCTCTCTCTCTCACACACACACACACATATTTACATGTGTACTTGCCTATATATTGTTTTGATTTGAGATCGCGTGCTGAAACTGGCCATTAGGAAATACACAAAGTTAACTTCAATTAAACTTTTATTTTAAAAACTTTTCGCGGACTGCTACCTTGTTCTAAGGAATAGACACGATGTTTACGCCAGGGAAAATGGTTGGCGACATTTCGTCTTCATGTTCTGAGTTCAAATTCCACCGATGTCCACTTCGCCTTTCATCCTTTCGGGGTCGATAAAATAAGTACCCGTTGAGTACTGAGTTCGATGTTATCGACTTAACCCCTTCTCCGAAATTGTTGGCCTTGTGCCAACATTTGAAACTAATATTTTTAGAGAATTTGAGCAAAATCAATAAACTGGTAAATATCGCACTAATTCCAATGTTCAACAATGAATTGCTAGGTTACCTATTGTCGTTCTTCCCAAATTTGTTTAAATTTCGATACTTTCACCCTCACGAGTTTCACTAAGAAAAGAAAAATCGGATTATTCGCATGGAATTAAGTGAAATCGGAAAAAAGGGGTGGGGAAAACTGGACCCCATCCATTCCGGAATCATTGGAATATTTTATATTTTCGTTGAATGAATTGCAGTGACCTAATATGCCACAAAATGCTTTTTTGGTCCGGAAAACGGGGTGGAACCCTTGGAAATTTCACCTCCCCGTTCTCATTGGGAAGTACACCCGCACGATTTTCACTAAGAAAAAAGAAATTCATTTTTCGTTGAATGAATTACGGTGACCTCCTAATATGCCACAAAACCCTTTTTTGGTCCGGAAAACAGAGGGTGGGGCGTGGAACACACGGAAATTTTACCCCACCACTCTCAACATTTTACAAAAATACGTTTTCCAGAGGGCGGATTACTTGGTTCGTTATTCAATAAATAGAGAATGTGGATTAATATGTTCACATGTATATTGTGTGTATTTTATGCTGAAAATATTTTTTGTGAAGTCGTAATGAATGCATATATATATGTATATATGGCGTGTGTGTCTGTATAAGTAGACAGGTAAAAATTTACCTACAAAGTACTACTTACTTCTTTACTGTCAAATCATTAATTAATCCCAACAAAATACACACTTTTTCTCCACTAAATATTTTCAGTTTTATACCAGTGTTTTAGAAACAGAAAACAAAAATCTTTCGCGCGCAAACACACTTCAGTTTCTTTTTTGTGTGAGAGGGAGAGAGAGTGAATAAATGTTTTCTCAGAACGTAGCGGCAGACGAAATACTTATTTCTTTACAGCCCAAAAGGGGTTAAAGACAGAGAGGACAAACAAGGACAGACAAACAGATGAAGTCGATTACATCGATCCCAGTGCGTAACTGGCACTTATTTAATCGACCCGAAAGGATGAAAGGCAAAGTCGACCTCGGCGGAATTTGAACTCCGAACGTAACGGCAGACGAAATACGGCTACGCATTTCGCCCCGGCGTGCCAACGTTTCTGCCAGCTCGCCACCTTTAAATAGAGGGAAATATTAGAGTTCAATATGAGGAGTTATTTTGGAAAAGGAAGCAAATAAGGAGTATATAGGGAAATAGAATGTAGAGATAAAAATAAAAATGTATAAAGATGTTATAGTTACAGTTCCGTTATCCAAGGAAAGTGGTTGAAATGCTTCCTGTCCGTGGTTTGTAAATTCTAATATGTATGTACACGTGCATGTAGGCGTGTATATGTGCGCACGTGTATGCGTTTATGCATGTATTTAGGGGTATGCGTGTGTGCGCATATATATATGTGTATGGATGTGCATGTATGTTTGTATGGGCATCTGTATGCATACGTATGTGCGTATATATTTGTACGTGTATATGTATCTGTATGTATGTATATATATATATATATATATATATATATGTATATAGATGCATGCATGCATACAGGTTTAAATACACTAGTACGCAAGTCTACATAATAATGCATTTCACACACACATACATGTGCATGTGTGCGTGCGTATATCGATATACACTTCTCTCTTTCCTTCTCTCTGATTCCTCTCTCCATACTATAACATTAGCCAGTTGAATAAGCATATAAATCTATTTATAGAAACTTGACCAGTCTTAGTATTCTTCCCTTCCAATTTGTGGTTTACTACTGACTTTAGAAACCCTCCTCCTATATCTTTTTCTGTACCCATTCCTTAACACCATTGTAACATATCACTCCACCTCACACATATTCACTACATTCATTCTTATCACTTCTTACCCTCCCCTACTCCTCTCCCATTCCCCCCTCATAATATCTTGACCACCATCTAACACTCCTTTCACTTTTTTCACTTCCTTCTACCTTTTTCATTTTCTCTTCTTTTTTTCATTTTCTCATCTTGTCTTCATCTTCTCTTCCTATTTCTTTCCTTCTTCTTTTCTCACCTTTTCCTTTGATCTCTTTCTTCATTTTAACATACACAGCTCTTCTCCCCTCTCTATCTACTAACATATGATCACCTAACTCCCCAAACTGCAACCCCTTTGATTATTATGTGTGAGGCGCTGTTGGGCGAGAGATTAACAAAACTCCTTGTAACACCAAAGATGAACTGAAAGCAAGGATTATGGCAGCATTCACCAACTTAAAGAAAGAGACAGTCCAGAAGAGTTGCAGGAGATTCCGAAATAGTTTGGATGCTGTGGTTGATCCCAATGGCGATTTTATTGAATAAATTTACTTTTTAGTATTTCAAGATATTTTTATGTAATTTTAGTAAATATATCTGTTAAAATGAGATGTCGGTGTTATTTTCATTTTTGCATAATTTAAACAACAATATATTCACCACACCCTGTATGTGTGTTTTACTGTATATGTTAGTTTTACTGTCTCCTTGCCTTAAATTCGAGCAGTGGTTTTGTGTGTCATTAATGCAAGAGATGTTCTTCGTTTTCAGCCATCCACATAATCAGGCCTAGGCTTGGATACCTTTCCCATCGACTATCCTCACCTGCTTCCATATGAGGGTTGGCGACGGGGGTGACATTCGGCTATACAAAATCTGTCTGTTCCATGCGAGCGTGGACGTTTCATATATATTCATATTGCATGGATTATAATATTTTCAACCGAAATGTTACAACCGTATCTGATTGATCAAGTGCTTCAGTTCTGCTTATGTACATATATTTACTCCATTGCTAGCATTTATCAATGGTTTCTCTCATTGTCTCGATGCACCATTTTCTATCATTAATAAAACCGTCGACATTTTTGACAACACAGGTATGCTTGTTTGCTAATAATATCTTGTATTAAAAACTAAGTGTGGACGTGAAAATGCTTCTACATTTGTGCTTTAAATGTAAACTTGTTAAAATTTTAGCCCTTCGTTTAATGGAATAACGGCAAGAGTTTGTTTTAGTGTAATTAATAGCATTTGTTGGGTTTTAGATGCGTGAAACGTGTAATAGATTTCCACCCTTTCTCCTTCCAAAGGGTTTTTTCTTTGTCTTAGTAGCTATTGTTTCTAACTGCAATCATTTCGAGACACATCGTTAATAAAACTCATTTACACATTTCACCATAATTCTATGCCTCCGTTTTATTTCTCGCTGTATACGTACGGCGCAGGCATGGCTGCGTGGTAAAAAGCTTGCTCCCCAATCACATGGTTCCAAGTTCAGTCCGTGGCACCTTGGGTAAGTGTCTTCTACTTTAGCCTCGGACCGACCAAAACCTTGTGAGTGGATTTGGTAGACGGAAACTGAAAGAAGCCTATCATATATATATATATATATACACACGCACACACACATGCACGCACACGCACGCACACACACACACACACACACACACACACACACACACACACACACACACACACACACACACACACACACACACACAAATGAATATGTCTTGTGTCTGTGTTTGCCCCCCTACCATCGCTTGACAACTGATACTGGTGTATTTAGGTCCCAGTAATGTAGCGGTTCGGCAAAATAGTCCGATAGAATAAGTACTCGGCTTACAAAGAACAAGTTCTGCGGCGGATTTCTTCGACTAAAACCTTTTAAGTTGGTGCTCCAGCATGGCTGTAGTTAAATGACTGAATCAAGTAAAAGAGTATATATATATTTAAAACGTTTTGAGATTGTCTCTACAGATTCTCTATCGAAATTATAGCCAGCACTGATTTGTGACAACATTTCATATTCAAATACGTCTAATGTAAACAGTGCAATCGAAGATAGAAAAAGTATGTAATGGATTTATATGAACATTGCCTCAACACATCTAACCCATTAACTGTTCACGAACTCATTGTTTAAATAGCTACAAAATATAGCGGTGCAACACTAGCGGATCTACCAGTTGTACACATCTATAGTCTTCATTGTAACTACCTTGATTTCCCCTATGTGACACCTTTTAAAATCTCACCTTAATTTTCTCCCCTGTCTCCCCTACTACCTGACATAGATGCCAATTTAAAGAATGCCACAGTATTGAAATATGCAGACGACATCAAGCTGTACCTTGAAATCAAGAGGACAGATCCTGATGTCTACAACTCTTTCCTGCAATCAGACCTAGACACAATGCAGCAATGGATCACAGACTGGCAACTGAAACTGGCCGTGGACAAGTGTACCACCATGCATTTTGGGAGAAAAAACCCTGCGTCCACATACTCCCTCCACAACACTGATATCAAGAAATCCCCTTGCGAGCGTGACCTAGGCATCACTGTCAGCAGTGATTTGCGTTGGACAAAGCATATCTCTAAAATTGTCAAGAAGGCCGAGGGTGTCTTGGTATCACTCAGCAAGACTTTTGTTAGCCGCTCTCCAGCCATCTATTTAAAACTGTATACAGCTATGGTACGACCACACTTGGAATTCGCATCATCAGTTTGGAACCCCTATCTTGCTCAGAACATTGACTTCCTGGAATCTGTCCAGAGACGTGTAACCAAACGTATACCGTCCATCAGACACCTACCATATTCTGAGCCCATTGTTTCCCTGGGAATGGATTCACTGAAGCTCCGGCGTCTGGCGACGGACTTGGTAAACACCCACAAAGTTATCAACCACCTCACCAACAACAACACTGAACACCTTTTTGATCTCCATGTGTCTAACACACGTGGACATGCCTACAAAGCCAGAAAACAACACAGCTCCCATGACTTTCGGAAACATTTTTTCACGCTCAGAGTTGCTGAAGCATGGAATAAACTGCCTGCGTCAGTTGTTGACTGCCATGACACTGCATCCTTTAAGGCCCTCATGCTTTCCGAAATCCGCCGAAACTACACCTGATTATATATACACTTTAGATGAGTTGTAGTGCACCTGAGCACTGTACACAATTATTATTATTATTATTATTATTATTATTATTACTTACCGTTGCTCTATTTTACTTTACCTCTCTCCCTTTCTCTCTCCCTCTCACTCTCTCTCTATCCAACATTTCCTCTGCTTTTCCTGTCACCTGCTTCTGCTGATCACCACTCTTTTCTATCGCCCTTTGCGTCCAATTATATTTAGATTATATTTAGATGAAGGTCATTTTATTATTCTCCCCGTGCACTAGAACTCTTCCTCTTTCAAGAGGAAAGGCACCATCCTTTATACTCTGTATCTACTTGTTTTCTACAAGTTTTATATTTCCCCTCTGTGCGTTTTCAGTGGCAAAACTTGATTTCATTTCGTTCAAACTGGTAATTTCCAGACTAATCATCGAAACGGTTCCTAACCGCCGAAATCGTGTAACTCTTGCAGCATTATAGACCCTTGGGCAAATCACTGCACATGGCTCTATAGTATTTATTTATTGACAGCAAGCCACGTCATACAAAGATTAGAATTGGACCCTTAGACCTATGAGGCTCCTAGACAACTGCGTATTGTGCCGATGCTTTGAAGTAGCACTGGACTCTGTATTAAAAACGTCGGCTGATGAAATGGGTTTATATGTATGTCTGTCTTTTCTTCTCTCCTTTGATTGTCGTACATGACATGGTAAGAAGGCGGCGAATTGGCAGAATCGTTAGCACGCCGGCGAAATGCGTAGCCGTATTTCGTCTGCTGTTACGTCCTGAGTTCAAATTCCGCCGAGGTCGACTTTGCCTTTCATCCTTTCGAGGTCGATAAATTAAGTACCAGTTACGCACTGGGGTCGATGTAATCGACTTAATCTGTTTGTCTGTCCTTGTTTGTCCTGTCTGTGTTTAGCCCCTTGTGGGTAGTAAAGAAATAGGTAAGCATTCAAACAGTATACGCATATACACACACGTATTCATATACACAAGTACGCACACATGCATATATATATATATATATATATATATATATATATATATAGATAGATAGATAGATAGATATATATATAGAGAGAGTGTGTGTATATATGTACGTATGTGTATACATATGAATATATGGATATGCAAGTTATTCATAAGAAATAAAGACAAGGGTCGAAGAACCCGAATTCTATTAAAACCCCGGGGGAACAACATCACCACGACGACTATTATTATCACTGCTGCTGGTTACTCGACGGCTACAGCCACTCTTATAGAAAACAAGTCTTGACGACACTTTTTAATTTACCAAAACAGATAGTAGCAATTTGCCGTCACAGACAGTTCAATTGTCATGCCACGAAAATTGACGGAAACTACCACGTGCTCTTGCAGAAAAAGGAAAGTAAACTATGAATGGTAATTTTAATTTTAACTTTATTTTATTAATAGCTCTTTCCTCTCTACATATTCCATTTTAGTACATATTTTTGAAAAGGTTGTTCAAAAATCGAAACATGTAAAACAAATCTAAAACATTCTTCTTTTAATGTATTTATATAAAGGAAAATTAAAATGTGCCCAATTTTTGAAAGTAGCATTTTAGTTCTTTTTCATAAATCTGTGTGGTAAGTATCTTGCTTACCAACCACATGGTTCCGGGTTCAGTCCCACTCGTGGCACCTTGGGCACGTGTCTTCTGCTATAGCCTCGGGCCGACCAAAGCCTTGTGAGTAGATTTGGTAGACGGAAACTGAAAGAAGCCCGTCGTATATATGTATATATATATGTATGTGTGTGTATATGTTTGTGTCTGTGTTTGTCCTCCCAACATCGCTTCACAGCCGATGTTGGTGTGTTTACGTCCCCGTAACATAGCGGTTCGGCAAAAGAGAGCACTAGAATAAGTACTAGGATTCCAAAGAATAAGTCCTGGGGTCAATTTGGGCGACTAAAGGCGGTACTCCAGCATAGCGGCAATCAAATCACTGAAACAAGTAAAAGTAAAAAGTAAAATAAGTAAAAGGATATATATATATATATATATATATATAAATTCGGGGTGAGTACTTGATAATTGTAAGCACCTGTATATACCGTTTGGTGGTGTAGGTGGTGGAGTAAATTAATCAAAATAAAAACATGATGCCAAGGATTCAGCGGTACATATGTTTCGGGCCTTTATTAGACGGATTTATAACAATGCATAATGTATGTCTGTGGCCTTCTTCAGCCGCGCACAACAACTTCCACAAGGACATGTATTACATCAAAAATTCTTGGTTGGGGATGCAAATCCTCTCATTCGCGTACGACATAATGCGGCAACAGCATAAAAATGAAGCGTCCATCTCGTTCTTCTCTCAATGTAGAATGAGGAAATTTGGATGTTGAAGTAATGTAAATAAATTAATAAATAAATATATACATATATAAATATATAAATGCAGACAGACGTGAAGGAACCTGGTAATAAGAGTAAATAGAGATAAAGATGGAGGGGCGAGAATTCAGGACGAAGGATAAAAAATATATAAAAAGTGTAAGTATAGAAAAATATAAAAATGTAGAGTATAAAGATATAAAGAGATATAAAAAATATTAAAAAATATAAATGAATATAAAGGTATAAAGTTATAAAAATAAAGTTATTAAAATAAAAATAGAAATAAAAATAATAAAAAATGTAACAGAATATAAGGATAAGGGATAAATAGTAGTTATGGACCAAACATGGTGGACAGGGAAATGACAAATTCTGGTTGTAGAAGTCTTGGGTGTCATAAATCAACAGGGGCGTCTGGGGACTTAGTGTATTGTAAATCAGAGTTGTTGAGCAGCTTATCTAGTTCCTCTAGTTCTTCGTAACGTATTAAGTGGTCATCTTGTACATACGTACCCGCATGGATACATACACCCATATACACGCGCACATATATGCACGCATACCCAGCCACAAGCATATAAGCATACATACGTACGCACGTGTAAACATATACAGATACACATATACACATACACACATGCGCATATATATATACACACACAACAGAATATGCATATATATACACGGACAATATACATGTACATATACATATACACACACACACACATACGTATATACATATATATATATATACACATACACATATGCATACATATATATATGCACATGTATACATATACATACATACACATATACATACACACACGTATATATATATACTCACACCCATACCCACACACGCACATATATATGTGTGCATACATGCACACCCACGTGTGCATACATACACGCATACATACATACACACGGACCCACGCGCACGTATCCACACGCACACACACACACATCTGTGTGTCTATACGCGCGTGTGCGCATACCCTTACATACACATACACAGATGCCCACACATACAGGTATAGAAATAAGATATTAAAAGATGTATAAAAATTAGAAATGAAGTATAAAAATTATAAAAACTATAAAAATTAAAATAAAGAATGAAAATAAAAATAAGAATAAAGGTAAAGCAAAATAAAATAGGATAAAATAAAATAAAAATATAATCGGGTAAAGCTTAACATGAGATGAAGGTAAAAATAAAAGGTGGTTGAAAGTGTAAAGTTAAAGGTGTGTGCTAAAGGTGACCACGTAGGGGCGGGCGGGGGGAACTGAAAATTGGAAGGGTGGGAAGCGGGGTTTGGTGGTGCGTGCTCAACATCAGAGTTAGAAATGGGAAAAAGGTATAGATATAGGGAAACAAAAAATTTAGATAGGACCGCCTTTAGTCGAACAAATCGACCCCGGGACATATTCTTTGTAAGCCCAGTACTTATTCTATCGGTCTCTTTTGCCGAACCGCTAAGAGACGGGGATGTAAACACACCAGCATCGGTTGTCAAGCAATGCTAGGGGGACAAACACAGACACACAAACACACACACACATATATATAGTATTGCTGTCTATAAACACATTGATTAAAACGTGATGATAATGAAGAACTTATTTAACCACCACCTTGTGAAACACCTCTGATACTATTGTTTGTTATCGTAAGAAGGCCCAACCTATTTATGAATAGTTTATTTTTAGGAAGAAACCATTTATTTTTGCTGTTTCTAAATACGGAATTTGTAAAGCCAATTAATTCCCACGATGTATGCAGTTGATCACGTTTATTGCGGCCTATATAAAGCGTACGTTTGAGACGTTTGTCAAACTCATCCTTGTTTCGGTAAACAACAGTCACCAGTCTACAAGAGGCAGAAAGAAAAGATAAACCAACTGGCCAACATGCTGCGACTATTGCTACTAGTAACAGTAGCTATTTCTTATGTGAACAGCTACAACAGTAAGTAAATTACACCGCTATTCATAATTCATTTCTTTCTTATTTTAAAGTTATTTCGTTCAATTTATCAACAGTAGTGTTATTACGACTAACTTATCCATGCATGTTATTTAAAATATCGGTGCTACCTAAGACACTTTTCAGTTTTGGCTCTAATTTCTATAGAAAATCTAGAGATAACACACACACACACACACACACACACACACACACACACACACACACCACACACACACATACACACACACACACATATATATGCATGCATGTATGTATGTATATGTATACATATACATCTATACCTAACTCTCTATATTTATATAACCACAATGGGTTAGAGCCCACACCGTCGCTCCAAATACGTGGCTTCACTACTACCGAGGATCTCCCCTGGTTTCTGACAAAGGTACATCCTTAGCATCTATAGGATCGCTTTTCAAAGTCTAGCCCTTCTGTTTAGGAACCAGAATACACTTTAGTATCCAGCAGGTGTTGTCATTCTACAAGGCTTACTTGAAACCCACAATAAGTACTACTGCCGCAAGTAAAACAGTGGCACCACTTTGCGTGATGACATATTGGACGCATCGAGACAAAGACCATTGATTAGAATTCAGTCACTAATGAGTACACTCCAATATCTGTGGACGGGTGCGCTGTGTCCTCTCTGTCTTTTCAATCGCTATTCTAATGGCCTCTGTTTCTGGGGACTGGTTTGTCTCGTACTACCACCACCCAGGCACAATCGACCCACTCGTCTCTGCAACAATTTTGAAGAGCAGGAGTTAGTTGATACCATAGATCTCATTACTTGACTGGCGGGTATACTGGGCTTCATATATTTTACCCCAGTTTAACTTTGATGGCAAGCACAGCTCTGTCATTCAGTAATAATCGATCTCAGAGAGATGAACAACAAAGTTGATTTCGACGAGAGGCGAACTCAGCAATAAAACACAATTTTGGAACGGGATACAGCCTATTCCATACTTAAAACGTGAGGTCGACTGTTTCTACCGGTGATCTATCACTTTCGAAAAGCATAAATAACAATTTTAGGTAGAAAATGAAATTAGATGGAAAAATTATTCAAAAAATTACGTTATCTTTTATCTACCGCCGTGCTTTTGGCGTATATCAGCAAAATTCCACATTTTTTCCTTGCTCCACCTTTGGTGCCTCCACTCTGTCTTTATTCTCTTTCATTTTAGTCAACGTCGATGCTTCATTTTCATGCTATTGTCTCTCTCCACAACCCAACTCCTCTTCTTCTGGTATAGTTTGTAAACTCGTTTCTGTCACCTCCTTATCACCTTCCTCCTCAAGCTCCTTCTCCTTCTCTTTTTTCTTTTTCTGCCTTCTCGTTCTTTTCTTTTTCACTTATTTACTACTGTGAACGCCTCTTCTGTTATACTAACTATTTCTTTACTACCCACATGGGGCTAAACACAGAGAGAACAAACAAGGACAGACCAACGGATTAAGTCGATTTTACCGACCCCAGTGAATAACTGGTACTCTGACAGGATGAAAGGCAAAGTCGACCTCGGCGGAATTTGAACTCAGAACGTAACGGCAGACGAAATAAGGTTTCACATTTCGCCCGGGGTGATAACGTTTCTGCCAGCTCGCCGCCTCTTCTGTTACTACCATCTCCTTCACACCCTCTAGCACCACTTCGTCTTCCTTCTCTTATTCTTCAGGCTATTCCATCCGTTGTTCCTCCTCTTTTTGGGGACACCTTGCCTTCATGTGGTCTTTCTCCCCAAATACATAGCATATAGGAAGCATACCCTCCACTACTACTTTCAGCCTCACATACACTACTAAAAATTATTTCCTCTGTAATTTTGTTTAAGTCATTTAATCTTGCTTGTACGGCCATCTCTATATGTATATATATATAGATATATATATATATAGGTATATATATAGGTATATATATATATATATATATATATATATATATATATATATATATATATATATATATATATATATATATATATATATATATATATATATATATATATATATATATATATACATATATATATATATATATATATATACATATATATAGGTATATATATATATATATATATATATATATACATATATATAGGTATATATATATATACATATATATAGGTATATATATATATATATATATATACATATATATATATATATATATATATATATACATATATATAGGTATATATATATATATATATATACATATATATAGGTATATATATATATATATATATATATACATATATATAGGTATATATATATATATATATACATATATATAGGTATATATATATATATATACATATATATAGGTGTATATATATATATATATATATACATTATATATAGGTGTATATATATATATATATATATATACATATATATAGGTATATATATATATATATATATATACATATATATAGGTATATATATATATATATATATATATATATACATATATATAGGTATATATATATATATATATATATATATATACATATATATAGGTATATATATATATATATATATATACATATATAGGTATATATATATATATATATATATATATATATATATATATATATATAATATATATATATATATATATATATATATATATATATAATATATATATATATATATATACATATAAATATAATATATATATATATATACATATTTTCACAGACATAAATAAAGTATAATAAAGCAGTAATTAAAACATGATATCGTTTAAAGAAGTAGGATATGAAAGATATTCCGATCCCGTTCGCTAAAACTATTTTACAAGCGAATACAGCAGTGAACATTTTTGAGATATTTAAGGTTCAAAAATAGCAACGTCTTGAGGATATTCTTTTTCAAGTTGGATATAATGTCTTAATGTTAATTTTGCTAGTAATATTTTACATGTTAATTACTTTATGTAACTTATTGTTTTTGTATGATTCTAATTTCTTTGAGGAGGTCGGTACTCCATAGATGCGTAATTTTGTCAGTTGGTTTTCTGTTTATTTTCCTGAGAGGAGATTTCAATGCTGGTTAAAAGGAATTGATCCTTCTAACCTGTTTTCTTTGTGTCTCGGTATGGTTCTATGGTGTTTGTAAGGTCAGTCGGACTAGCACGTATACTTCGACGCTTCGCGACCACATATCACCTTTTGTTAAATCTGCCTCGATTACTCTCCCATACTGATACAGGATGTTTCGAACCGATCGTTGTAAGTAACAAAGTTTCCCTTGTGTTTCATTTTCTATCATTTGTTTTTATATATATATATATATATATAATATATATATATATATATATATATATATATATATATATATATATATATATATATATATATACATGTATATATATGTATATATATATATATATATATACATGTGTATATATATATATATATATATATATATATATATACATGTGTATATATATATATGTATATATATATATATATATAATACATGTGTATATATATATGTATATATATATATATATATATACATGTGTGTATATATATATATGTATATATATATATATATATATACATATGTATATATATATATGTATATATATATATATATATATATATACTACAAAAATTAGAGAATGAGAAATATACTTAAATCAGTAAAACATCAACTATCCGATGAAACTCAATCCATACTTTAATACACCATTACATATGAGTAAAGGCAATACATAAAATGAAATGAGATATACAGTAATAGTAAAAGATAAAGAGATATAAGTAAAAAATTATCAAATATGATATAAATCAAAACTGACAGCTGTTTCGGCAGTGAGGACAGTCATACCTCATTTAACCTATAAGCCATAAGGCAGGTATAAATGAGGCATTAACAAGGATGCCCCACGGCCTCTTCAGAGAATTAATTAAATTTGTTATAATAGTGAAAAATAATATACAATCATAAACATATAAATATAAAAATAAAAATGTAAAATATAAAAACTTATACATCATAAAGCTACACTTATATAATATAATACACATTTGTACAAAAAAGGAAGGTAAACAGAACAAAATAAAACAAAATATATAATAGTGTATATATTAATATCAATAAGTACCGATATTATACATATTTGGCTAATAGTTTTTTTTAATATATATAAAAAAAAGCTAACATATATGGAGATGAAAAACAATAATTAAATCCGTGGTACAGTTCATAAGATTCTAAAGCTATAAAAGTTAATAAAAATTACTATTAATAATAATAATAATAATAATAATAATAATAATAATAATGATAATAAAAAAATATAATAAAAAAATAGATACAGTTAAGTTAGCACCAAGTCCATCCTTACAAGATCGAAATAACTATGAGTTAAGAAATGCTGACCACTAGGTAAAGAAAATAAAGATTAATTCGATTGGCTATTGGTTTGAAATTTAAATCACAAAAGAAAATTATACGGTTGGTTAGTCAAGGAACGCCAATATTCACACACGCATCTACAGATCAATCGCACATACACACATAGTTATATGTATATACACACATTTATACACATACATAATACAAGCAACAACTAGCACATAGATAAACAAAAGGGAAGTAACTATGCTACAATTTAGTCCTTCAATATTATCACTGTGCCTCAATAACAAAAGAAGAACCATTCATGAATTTCATAAATATTTAATTTAGATATAAAAATATATTTTAAATATCAGTATGTTACTAAATCAGATACTTATTTCATGGGTAACTTAAATTTATAACACCGGTTTGTTGCAGAGTAAACATACGGTTGTTAGATTTATCGTAAGTTTGTTATGGTTTTAAGTACGCTAATTATAAAATATAAAATATAAAATGTATATTAATTTAAATAATTATAAATAAGTCACTTATTAACTTAATAAATATATTGCCATGATATACCAGTTTAGGCATTAAAGAATAGAAGGGGAAGTATTAATTAAACGCTTAAGAGAACATCACAGAAATTTTAAATAAATTTTATATTATAAAAACTTAAGATGAAAGAGATAAAATAAGTAAGAAGAATAAATACGAAGGAATAAATACGGTTATACATATAATTATAAGTACAAACCAGTATATATGTATTCATATATTATAAAAATTAAATAAAAATAAATGATAGATATGTATGTATAAAACTACCCAGTATAAGTAAATAAGTAAAAAATAAATAGGTAGCAAATTAGATGACTTGATATGTATGTAAACATCTACACTTAATAGGCAAATAAATAAATAAATAGAAGACTAGATGCAAAATTGATAATATTACAATAAAATGGAAAATAAAATAAAATAATAAGTAGAGTGAATATATATGTTATATTGTTGAAAGTAAATATGTATGGAAGGATAGTTTAAAGTACAGATCCAGAAGACTATAGATATAAACTAAATATATGAGGCTGGTAATAATTATAAAGCATAATGCATGTAAATGAGAAAATGAAAAAAATGCAAAAGGTTTATCAGTGAATAGCATAAGATACAAATTAAGGTGAGTATAAAAAGACCAAATATACAATAAAAACCTTCCAAATAAACACATACAAAAAACCTATATCTCAACCTAAACCCACCAAACTCACAAAGGCTCTCATATATTACATATTATACAATATCATTACATTATCCAGAGCTAGGTATCTACCCAAGATATATATATATACTATGCAATATACTATGCAGTATTGGAAAACTTCAAAATCACAAAATTATAAGGCAAGTACCAAATGAATATGTTATTTTATGTCATATTGCAATTCTCTTAAGAAACAAACAAAAACCCACATACAAAAAACAAGAAACCAATAATACTAGACACATCCATTAATTATTATACAAATGTAGCTGTAAAAATTATAAAATTATAAAATATATAAATTGTATACTTTAGAAGTTATAGAAGACCACAGGTATATTTAGTTAAAGAAGGGAGTTAAAAAATTAAAAATAGTGGAAGTGCTAAATTCTATTTGAATCTAGAAAAGGTGAACGGTAGCCTATGAATACAAAAGAAGTTTTTTTCATTAATGTTGTTAATAATTTGCCGACCCGCTTTAATAATGAAGAATATTTCATTAATACATAGAGAGCATTTTTTATTTTTTCCATTATACACAGGTGCTGAAGTTAGTATTTTCCAGTTTAATCTAAAATCCAAGTTCTTATTTTTAAGTCCCAAATGTATGCACTTAGCCCTGTAGAGTACATTCTATTTTTATTCCTAAAGGTATATCTGTGATAATTCCATCTTTGTTTTATGCTATTCATAGTTGCCCCGATATACACCCTACTACTCAATTGTGGTTCTACAGTGCATTGGTAAACAACCTCCTTCCTGAGGCATTGATTACCAAATACACATTTATTTTTATTTCTGCAATTACAAAGGTTAACAGAATGAGGAAATCTAAAATTGGACAACACCCCTATACTACTATTCACATTATAAGTGTTACAATTGTTATCATCATCCAAACCCAAAATCAACGAATGAGTTAAATTCACATTATCGGCTATATTCTTATCACTAGTACTAGTATTGGTAGTAGTAGTATGATCTATTTCATTTATATTATCTCTGACAGGTATGGTGCACTCATTATTAGTAAGGAGGTTGTTCCCATTGTTCCAAGAAAGTTTCTATTCCTATTATTAATAAAGAGGGGCAAGTTTTCCTGGTCCAAATTCAATTTTCTATCCTTATAGAAGTGATCCAGTTTCTTGTTATTAAAAGAGGAGATAATTGTGGCTAGATTATGAGTAATGCTATATCCCACTCTAACAGTACCGTTGTTAATTAAAGGACTAAATTTATTCTTATCCTTACCAAAATGCCTAAAAATAACATTATGCAAAGCTCTCACTATGTTTGTTTTAATCTGCATTGCATATGGGATAATCAACCAAAGAGTATCCTTATCAGAATTAGGATTGCCTATAGAATTAATGTTATTTGTAAAAATCCTATTCGTAGACCAACTCATAGGATTACTATTCTTACCACTGTCATTGTTATATTTATCTATATCATATTACCATGGTTATTGCGCAAGTAAACTTACCATTATCATGTCTACATAAGTTTTAATTCGTATATTATTATTAATATTCCTCTATTACTCGTATGTTTAGATCTATTTGAGCTACCGTTCACCTTTCCAAGGTTAAACATCATTTCTACATTTATTATAGGTGTTATCATATATTCCATTTTTACAATTCTTATGTATATTGTTGATTATCTAAATTATTTGTGTTGTTCCTGATAGTCTACCTGCATTAGGGGGGTTACCCTTAGGTATAAACCAAATTTCTTCTTTTATATCCTGCCTTAAGTAATGCTGCATTGTATCTATCACAGTGTTTGTTAAAAATTTCCTCGTTTGAGGATAAACTAGAAATTCTCTGACTAATGTTCCTCACTAGTGCATTTTTAATTTGAGGGGGGTGATTACTTGAACGGTTAATGTATATTAGGTTGGAATTAGGTTTAATATAGGGTTCATGTAAACCATTAGTAAATTATCTAAATAATTAGCAGAATAATTCTCACTTTCAATGATAATGGATAGGCCGAAGCTTTTAAAAAATTTATTTTTCTTTTTTCAGAAGATCTAATCTCCTATTTGATGTATTCCTAACACCAAAAATAAGGCGTCATCCCGTATAATCACCTTTTAAATTCAGGGATTCCCTACTAAAGTTATCTAATAGATAACATCCCAACTAGGTCAGTCACCTCCGCTGAGTCCGGCGATCCCTTGTGATATCGTCCTTTCTAGCCCAAAGTTTATTATCAAACTCTATAAAGTTTTCCTGGCTGTTAGTATAACCTTAATCTCCCCCATACTTAATTTAGTGTATTTTCTAGCAAAAATTAAGGACTTATTTAATATAATAGGATTAATGGAAGTGTAATAGTTCTGTATATCGAATTGTATAAATTTATTTCTATTATAGCTAAAGTTGTTACTGTCACCGACCTTAATGGTAGAAAACCAATCCAAAGCACCCTGAGTATTCTTCCAAAGGTTTAGTTTGATTTTATTGCGGATGGTGGTAGGTATTTATCCAGAATGAGTTTACTTAGTCTGCCCAAGTCAGATTTGGTGGCTAGATGGGGTGTAGGGTTCATTTTTTCTTCTAGTATTAGTCAAATATGATTTCTCTGATCTCCAGGTTCAGTTTTCTAAGTGTACTAGAAGGTACTACTTTGTATTTCTTGGTTATTTCCTTGTGTAGAAGATCATGATATGCAGTAATGGTCAATTTGTAGATGTGTGTTGGTTTTGTCAGAATGTGTTAGAATGCCGCTCTTACCTTTGAGAGTTCTAATTAAGTCGTTCAATTCTCTTTGGTGCTGGTTTAATCTTAAAGGATGATTTCTAATTTTATGTTTTTTTACAGTCTCCCATAGTTCTTGTTCAAACATTGTCTAGATGTATATTGGTGTGGGAGACTTCCTATTTAAATGTAGTGCCTGTTAGTTTTAATATTTCTTCATAGTTGCTTCCAATTCTATTACGGATCGTTTCCTCAGTGTGTTGCTGGTTTATTTTATTATTATAGTTTCTCATGGTGGAAATCCTCCATCTGATCCTTGTGGATAGAATGCCGCTCTTACCTTGAGAGTTCTAATTAAGTCTTCAATTCTCTTTGGTGCTGGTTATATCTTAAAGGATGATTCTAAATTTTATGTTTTTTACAGTCTCCCATAGTTCTTGTTCAAAATTGTCGATGTATATTTGGTGGGGGAGACTTCCTAGATTTAAATGTAGTGCCTGTTAGTTTTAATATTTCTTTAGGTGCTTCCAATTCTAGTACGGATCGTTTCCTCAGTGTGTTGCTGGTTTATTTATTATTATAGTTCTCATGGTGGAAAATCCTCCATCTGATCCTGTGGATGTGAATCATTCATTCTATAAATTAGTTCTTTAGTGTAAGGTCTTGGTAGGGATAGGTACATCCTTCATTGATGAATTGATCAGTATTTTCCCATTCTTCTAGCAGTAGTGATCAAAGGAACAAATATACTATACTAGGGTGTATTCACATGCACTATTAATATTTAAATCAATAAATGGATGCTTATATTACACCAGTATGAGCAATTCAGGTTCTTCAAAAGATAAATTTAGGTTATAAAATGAGATAGGGGTTGAAAATTCAACCCACCATGGGATAATATATATCCAATATACTGCTAGATAGGTACCCAACAAAATTAATACATAGATGTTAAAAATTGTCAAACAATCAGTTCATCTATTGCATTATATGGGTGAAGGTAATAATATTACCGTAAATTAATACTACAAAATTAG
Source organism: Octopus sinensis (assembly GCF_006345805.1). Taxonomy (NCBI): domain Eukaryota; kingdom Metazoa; phylum Mollusca; class Cephalopoda; order Octopoda; family Octopodidae; genus Octopus; species Octopus sinensis. The sequence continues at coordinate 60,323,581 of NC_043006.1, forward strand.
AGAATGGAGAAATATACTTAAATCAGTAAAACATCAACTATCCGATGAAACTCAATCCATACTTTAATACACCATTACATATGAGTAAAGGCAATACATAAAATGAAATGAGATATACAGTAATAGTAAAAAGATAAAGAGATATAAGTAAAAAATTTCAAATATGATATAAATCAAAACTGACAGCTGTTTCGGCAGTGAGGACAGTCATACCTCATTTAACCTATAAGCCATAAAGGCAGGTATAAATGAGGCATTAACAAGGATGCCCCACGGCCTCTTCAGAGAATTAAATTAAATTTGTTATAATAGTGAAAAATAATATACAATCATATACATATAAATATAAAAATATAAAAATGTAAAATATAAAAACTTATACATCATAAAGCTACACTTATATAATATAATACACATTTGTACAAAAAAGGAAGGTAAACAGAACAAAATAAAACAAAATATATAATAGTGTATATATTAATATCAATAAGTACCGATATTATACATATTTGGCTAATAGTTTTTTTAAATATATATAAAAAAAAGCTAACATATATGGAGATGAAAAACAATAATTAAATCCGTGGTACAGTTCATAAGATTCTAAAGCTATAAAAGTTAATAAAAATTACTATTAATAATAATAATAATAATAATAATAATAATAATAATAATGATAATAAAAAAATATAATAAAAAAAATAGATACAGTTAAGTTAGCACCAAGTCCATCCTTACAAGATCGAAATAACTATGAGTTAATAAATGCTGACCACTAGGTAAAGAAAATATAGATTAATTCGATTGGCTATTGGTTTGAAATTTAAATCACAAAAGAAAATTATACGGTTGGTTAGTCAAGGAACGCCAATATTCACACACGCATCTACAGATCAATCGCACATACACACATAGTTATATGTATATACACACATTTATACACATACATAATTACAAGCAACAACTAGCACATAGATAAACAAAAAGGGAAGTAACTATGCTACAATTTAGTCCTTCAATATTATCACTGTGCCTCAATAACAAAAGAAGAACCATTCATGAATTTCATAAAATATTTAATTTAGATATAAAAATATATTTTAAATATCAGTATGTTACTAAATCAGATACTTATTTCATGGGTAACTTAAAATTTATAACACCGGTTTGTTGCAGAGTAAACATACGGTTGTTAGATTTATCGTAAGTTTGTTATGGTTTTAAGTACGCTAAATTATAAAATATAAAATATAAAATGTATATTAATTTAAATAATTATAAATAAGTCACTTATTAACTTAATAAATATATTGCCATGATATACCAGTTTAGGCATTAAAGAATAGAAGGGGAAGTATTAATTTAAACGCTTAAGAGAACATCACAGAAATTTTAAATAAATTTTATATTATAAAAACTTAAGATGAAAAGAGATAAAATAAGTAAGAAGGAATAAATACGAAGGAATAAATACGGTTATACATATAATTATAAGTACAAACCAGTATATATGTATTCATATATTATAAAAATTAAATAAAAATAAATGATAGATATGTATGTATAAAACTACCCCAGTATAAGTAAATAAGTAAAAAATAAATAGGTAGCAAATTAGATGACTTGATATGTATGTAAACATCTACACTTAAATAGGCAAATAAATAAATAAATAGAAGACTAGATGCAAAAATTGATAATATTACAATAAAATGGAAAATAAATAAAAATAATAAGTAGAGTGAATATATATGTTATATTGTTGAAAGTAAATATGTATGGAAGGATAGTTTAAAGTACAGATCCAGAAGACTATAGATATAAACTAAATATATGAGGCTGGTAATAATTATAAAGCATAATGCATGTAAATGAGAAAATGAAAAAAATGCAAAAGGTTTATCAGTGAATAGCATAAGATACAAATTAAGGTGAGTATAAAAAGACCAAATATACAATAAAAACCTTCCAAATAAACACATACAAAAAACCTATAATCTCAACCTAAACCCACCAAACTCACAAAAGGCTCTCATATATTACATATTATACAATATCATTACATTATCCAGAGCTAGGTATCTACCCAAGATATATATATATACTATGCAATATACTATGCAGTATTGGAAAACTTCAAAAATCACAAAATTATAAGGCAAGTACCAAAATGAATATGTTATTTTATGTCATATTGCAATTCTCTTAAGAAACAAACAAAAACCCACATACAAAAAACAAGAAACCAATAATACTAGACACATCCATTAATTATTATACAAATGTAGCTGTAAAAATTATAAAATTATAAAATATATAAATTGTATACTTTAGAAGTTATAGAAGACCACAGGTATATTTAGTTAAAGAAGGGAGTTAAAAAATTAAAAATAGTGGAAGTGCTAAATTCTATTTGAATCTAGAAAAGGTGAACGGTAGCCTATGAATACAAAAGAAGTTTTTTTCATTAATGTTGTTAATAATTTGCCGACCCGCTTTAATAATGAAGAATATTTCATTAATACATAGAGAGCATTTTTTATTTTTTCCATTATACACAGGTGCTGAAGTTAGTATTTTCCAGTTTAATCTAAAATCCAAGTTCTTATTTTTAAGTTCCCAAATGTATGCACTTAGCCCTGTAGAGTACATTCTATTTTTATTCCTAAAGGTATATCTGTGATAATTCCATCTTTGTTTTATGCTATTCATAGTTGCCCCGATATACACCCTACTACTCAATTGTGTATCTACAGTGCATTGGTAAACAACCTCCTTCCTGAGGCATTGATTACCAAATACACATTTATTTTTATTTCTGCAATTACAAAGGTTAACAGAATGAGGAAATCTAAAATTGGACAACACCCCTATACTACTATTCACATTATAAGTGTTACAATTGTTATCATCATCCAAACCCAAAATCAACGAATGAGTTAAATTCACATTATCGGCTATATTCTTATCACTAGTACTAGTATTGGTAGTAGTAGTATGATCTATTTCATTTATATTATCTCTGACAGGTATGGTGCACTCATTATTAGTAAGGAAGTTGTTCCCAATTGTTCCAAGAAAGTTTCTATTCCTATTATTAATAAAGAGGGGCAAGTTTTCCTGGTCCAAATTCAATTTTCTATCCTTATAGAAGTGATCCAGTTTCTTGTTATTAAAAGAGGAGATAATTGTGGCTAGATTATGAGTAATGCTATATCCCACTCTAACAGTACCGTTGTTAATTATCTATATATATATATATATAGATGGAGATGCAGACGAGTTATTGCAACTTTATACTCTGCGCGTACTGAGTTCTTTATCTCCTAGAATTTAGCCATAACTATATATATATATATATATATATATATATATATATATATATATATATATATATATATTTATATATATATATATATATATATTTATATATATATATATATATATATTTATATATATATATATATATATATTTATATATATATATATATATATATATATATATATATATATATATATATATATATATAGACACATATGTATAGTTATGCGTGTTTTATTAGCCTGTATGTGTGTGCGTCAACATAACAATAAAGTTCTCATCATCACGATATCTGAAAACTGGTTTTCGGATACATACTGCAATGTATCTGTATATTTCGGGCTGTACATTCCAACCATTTCTAAAGAATAATGTCGCTCGATATTATTCTTTGAGAATTTATAGATATATCATAATCACATACTTACGCTAGAATATATAACATGTTCTTCTTTCAGGAACATTGTAGTTGTTGATTGAAATAATTATTGTTTCTCTTCTTTACAGACGAATGTACATATAATGGAAAAAAGTATACAGGAGTATTTAAGATCGACTGCAACACGTGTGTATGTGACACAAATAACAAAGCAATTTGTTCAAATTTACGTTGTGGTTATGGGAAGGGGCCTTCATGTACATATCAAGGCAGACGTTACAGAGTAGGACAGACATTCCAGCAGTCTTGTAATACATGTAAATGCAACTATGATGGCCAGATAAAATGTGACAACAAAGACTGTCCTAAACGATGTACTTATAAAGAAAAGCTGTACCAAGAAGGTGAAGAATTCACTGACAACTGTGATAAATGTAAGTCATTGCACTTGTCAAACTACAGGAATAGTGCAGTGTAACAGTGATAGATGTGGATGTCCTTATAAAAATGTACAATATCAAATCGGCCAAACCTTCACTGATGATTGCAATACTTGCGAATGTTTGAACAATGGTCAGGTTAAATGTACTAGCAAAATTTGTAAGTGTTACTTCAGAGGAAGAGTATTAAGTGTGGGCCAGAAATTTGAAGGGGATTGTAACATTTGCTATTGTAGAGACAACGGTCAGTTAGAATGTACAAAGAAAATTTGTCAATGTACTTATCAAGGACAGACATACCGAGTTGGACAAACATTCAGTAATGATTGTAACCAATGTGAATGTTTAAGAAGCGGTATTGTGCAGTGCTCTAACAAACCATGTAAGTGTATATACAATGGAAACACCTACGAAATAGGGACTACATTTAAAAAGGACTGTAATACGTGCACATGCAAAGCCGATGGGACAGTAGACTGCACAACAAACCCATGTACCTGTACTTATAAAAATAATGTTTATGATTTCGGAGCAGAGTTCAAGGATGGTTGCAATACTTGCAAATGTAAAAATAACGGACAAGTTGATTGTACAAACACACCCTGCTGCCGTACTCATAAAGGACAAAATTATGAAATTGGCAATAAATTTTCGGACGATTGCAATGAATGCGAATGTTTAGCAACTGGATATGTCCGATGTTCAACCAACGTTTGTCGATGTAATTACAACAACCAGATATATAATGTAGGTCAAACATTTACACAGGGCTGTAATACATGCAAGTGTGAAACGAATGGTAGAGTACGCTGTACAAATAAGCCGTGTTACTGTGTTTACAATAGAATCAAGTACAACATAGGTAATACATTTAGAAAGGACTGTAATACGTGCACATGCAAAGCCGATGGGACAGTAGACTGCACAACAAACCCATGTACCTGTACTTATAAAAATAATGTTTATGATTTCGGAGCAGAGTTCAAGGATGGTTGCAATACTTGCAAATGTAAAAATAACGGACAAGTTGATTGTACAAACACACCCTGCTGCCGTACTCATAAAGGACAAAATTATGAAATTGGCAATAAATTTTCGGACGATTGCAATCAATGCGAATGTTTAGCAACTGGATATGTCCGATGTTCAACCAATGTTTGTGAATGTAAGTACAACAACCAGATATATAAAGTAGGAGAAACATTTACACAGGGCTGTAATACATGCACTTGCAAAGCCGATGGGACAGTAGACTGCACAACAAACCCATGTACCTGTACTTATAAATATAATGTTTATGATTTCGGAGCAGAGTTCAAGGATGGTTGCAATACTTGCAAATGTAAAAATAACGGACAAGTTGATTGTACAAACACACCCTGCTGCCGTACTCATAAAGGACAAAATTATGGAATTGGTAATAGATTTTTGGACGGTTGCAATCAATGCGAATGTTTAGGAAATGGACATGTCCGATGTTCAACCTATGTTTGTGAATGTAAGTACAACAACCAGATATATAAAGTAGGTCAGACATTTAGAAAGGACTGTAATACGTGCACATGCAAAACCGATGGGACAGTAGACTGCACAATAAACCCATGTACCTCTACTTATAAATATAGTGTTTATGATTTCGGAGCAGAGTTCAAGGATGATTGTAATACTTGCAAATGTAAAAATAACGGACAAGTTGATTGTACAAACAAACCCTGCCGCTGTACTCATAAAGGACAAACTTATGGAATTGGTAATAGATTTTCGGATGGTTGCAATCAATGCGAATGTTTAGCAACTGGATATGTCCGATGTTCAACCAATGTAGGTCAGACATTTAGAAAGGACTGTAATACGTGCACATGCAAAACCGATGGGACAGTAGACTGCACAACAAACCCATGTACCTGTACTTATAAAAATAAGGTTTATAATTTCGGAAATCAATTCAAAGATGGCTGCAATACTTGTACTTGTCAATATAATGGTGAGGTTAGCTGCACTGAATTACCTTGTCCCTGTAATTACAACGGTAAAATTTATGAAATTAGTTCTGTATGGTATAATGATTGCAACAAATGTCAGTGCAACTCCGATGGGAAAGTCGATTGTGAGCAAAAACCATGCAGTAAGTCCTGTATACATAAAGGAAAAACTTATTCTGTCGGTGAAACATTTAAAGATGCCTGCAATACTTGTAGATGTGGACAGTTTGGTCAAATAAGCTGTACTAAAATGTACTGCCCCCCGACAAAATGCCAGTATTATGGAAAATCTTACAAAGATGGAGAAATGTTCATGAGTCAAGATAAGTGCAATGTTTGTCGATGTTCGATTGGGAAGGTCAAGTGTACCAAGTATGACTGCTATCGTCTGGTGAGTAAAGTGTTTTATTAGTGTTTTACTGTCCCTAACGTAACTAATTTAATCCATCCTTTACCCTTTGCAACCCCTATTTTATTTCTCATATTAAACAGAAAATAATCACCCAGCAATTAGATGATATTTAGCATACAAACTGTTCTCTTCTAAGTTTTTTCATATACATGCATACATTCAATAATATATATGGAAGAAATGGTTGACTTACAATTTTCAATTTAATGTTATTGACACTTATGTAAAATTTGCACGACATTGCTCTTAATGTTAGAAATATTTATGTTTATTTAAGAAATATTTATTTTTCAACTGTTTAAATAGTGATACAGACTCTTTGGAGATACATTTGTGAATTATTCTATATACAGGATATTTCAGGATATAGCTTATGAGAGTGTGAATTGGGCTTTAAAATCTGGGCTCTGATGAATTTTTAATACTTTGTATAATCATGTGATATTTAATCTAATGTATAATTGTTCAAATTTAAATTTTGTATTGTACTTAGTCATACTAAATTTGAAATACAATGTGTATATCCAGTCCGAAAAATATATTAAATTCTTGCAAATTTATTTTATTGCAGAAACAACAGTACGGATGAAGAACTATTAATTTATTTTGATAATTTCAATAATTGTGATACCTGAAATATAATTTTTTAAAATAAAACATATATCTACCACAATTTCGTTGTTTAATCTATAAATTTAATTTTTTTCATTAGAATGATAGTCAACCGAGTTATCCATTTAACTTTTAGGCTGAGTTATTTCTTATTTGCATTTTAGTATTTCTAATCTATTTCCAATATAAACAAAATTTCAACTCAGCCGCGAAAATGCAAACGTAAAAGATTTGATATAATTATATAAAAAATAAATAAATGCGCCCTCTTAAAGCCTAGCCAGGCTCATGGGCCCGGTTTCCCGGTTTCTATGGCATATGTGTTCCCCAGCTATACGGGACGCCAGCCCATCGCAGCGTTACTCATTTTTGCCAGCTGAGTGGACTGGAGCAATGTGAAATGAAGAACACAACGAGTCGTCCGGTCCAGGAATCGAAACCACAACCTTACGATCATGATGCTGACACCCTAACCACTGAGCTGCGGGAGAAAAACTTTCTTAAACTTTCATGCCGGTCAACGACCCTGCATTGATGAACATCTCTTCCAAAGGGAATATTTGTAGACAACTGCTTCAAAACCTGTAGCGTCTTTAGACTGATTATAAATTTATATTTATACCAATAATTCTTGGTGAATTATGGTAATGTTTAATTTTTAAAAAATTCTTTTACTTGTTTCAGTCATTTGACTATGGCCATGCTAGAACACTGACATAAAGGGTTTTAGTCGAAGAAATCTATCCCAGAACTTATTCTTTGTAAGCCTAGTACTTATTCTATCGGCAATAGAAATTGCCGAACCGCTAAGTTACGGGGACATAAATGCACTAGCATCGGTTGTCAAGCGATGGCAAGGGGGGATGCAGAGAAACACACACACACACACACACACACACACACACACACACACACACACACACACACACATATATATATCTATAAAGCTGAAGTTGTGTGTGTGGAAGGTTTGGTAGCCTTCAACTAACACTATCTCCTCCGAGACCCTGCGGCGCAAGTTGACCAAAATTGAGAGTATGATAGATGAAGGCTTGCTCTTCATTCCGTAGATGAAAAAATTAAAATCGGACCATGTTAAGACCAAAAATTATTTACATCAAAAAGCAGTGCAGTTTGAAACTTGAGCTTCAACACAGTGCAAGGGAGATAACTAATGTTAATACTTTGTCTACAAAATCCTTTCCGGTTCTGGAAAGAGAGAGGACGTTTTAATAACTAAGATTACACTTACGACATCAGGATCTGATGCACCCTACTGTTTCAGAAGGACACAGTTTCCCCTACGTGTTGTATTTGCCATGTCCATAAACAAACCACAGGGTCAGACATTATCCGTGGCAGGGCTTCACTTGCAGGAGCCATGTTTCTCACATGGACAATTATACGTTGGATGTTCCCGAGTCGGTAGTCAGAACAACCTATTTGCTTTGGCTCCATCTGGAAGAAGAAAGAACGTTGTCTATCGGGAAGTGCTGTAACCATATTTCATCAGCGACTATACTATGCATTGCCTTATATTAACTGTATATCTGAATGAACCTATATCTATAAAGCTGAAGCTGTGTGTGTGTGTGTGGCAGGTTTGGTAGCCTTCAACTAACACTATCTCCTCCGAGCCCCTGCGAGGCAAGTTGACCAAAACTGAGAGTATGATAGAAGGCTTGCTCTTCATTCCGTAGAACAAAAAATTCAAATCGAACCATGTTAAGACCAAAAATTATTTACATCACAAAGGTGCTTTTTTTTTCTATGAAAAGCCCTATGTTCTACGATTTTTTTACTGCTGTGTACTTTTTCTTAATGAATACTGTTGCAGTGTTAACTTCTTAATAGATTTTCTGTGCAGTTCGAAACTTGAGGTTCATTTTGCTTTAAATCTACGGGTAAATTGTTTTCTCCATAATGTTAATAGTAGGAATATTAGCTAACAGCACCAACAATTGAAGTCGGCATTACACATTTGCAGCACATTCAGGGCAAACTCAAGGATCGCCACTCTATACTTTTAATCATAGATTGAAACTATGGCAAAACTTTGTTAACGCGACATCAAAGTCTACTGTTTTAAGCGCAACTAAAAAACAAACCCAAGCAACGCCGGGCTATACTGCTAGCACACACACACATACATACATATATATATATATATATATATATATATATATATATATATATATATATATATATATATATATATATATATATATATATATATATATAAATATATATATATATATAAATATATATATATATATATATATATATATATAACGGGATCCTTTCAATTTCCGTCTACGAAATTACCAAATCCATTTACAAGGCTTTGGTCAGCCCGAGGCTATAGTAGATGACAGTTGTCCAAGGTGCTTCGCAGTGGGACTGAACCCGGAACCATGTGGTTGAGAAGCAAGCTTCTTATCGTTAACAAATGCTAACAATCTCAAAAGTGAGGACTTCAGGCAAAGGAAGTCATCAACAAATAGGTTGTTTGCAAATAAATTTTACAACTGCAGTGTTCAACTTGTACTTATTTTATCGACGCCGAAAGGATGAAAGGCAAGGTCGATCCCTGCGAAATTTGAACCCAGAACGTAAAGACGGATCAAATGTCGATAATCATTTTACCCTGCGTGCTAAATTTTCTTATTTCTTTATTGTCCACAAGGGGCTAAACATAGTGGGGACAAACAAGGACAGACAAAGAGATTAAGGTGATTACATCGACCCCAGTGCGTAACTGGTACTTAGTTTATCGACCCCGAAAGAATGAAAGGCAAAGTCGACCTCAGTGGAATTTGAACTCAGAACGTAGCGGCAGACGAAATACTTATTTCTTTACTGCCCACAAGGGGTTAAACACAGAGGGGACAAACAAGGACAAACAAAGGGATTAAGTCGGTTACATCGACCTCAGTGCGTAACTGGTACTGATTTAATCGACCCCGTAAGAATGAAAGGCAAAGTCGACCTCAGCGGAATTTGAACTCAGAACGTAGCGACAGACGAAATACTTATTTCTTTACTGCCTACAAGGGGTTAAACACAGAGGGGACAAACAAGGACAAACAAGGGGATTAAGTCGTTTACATCGACCTCAGTGCGTAACTGGTACTTATTTAATCGACCCCGAAAGGATGAAAGGCAAAGTCGACCTCAGCGGAATTTGAACTCAGAACGTAGCGGCGGACGAAATGCCTATTTCTTTACTGCCCACAAGGGGTTAAACACAGAGGGGACAAACAAGGACAAACAAGGACAAACAAAGGGATTAAGTCGTTTACATCGACCCTAGTGCGTAACAGGCACTTAGTTATTCGACCCCGAAAGGATGAAAGGCAAAGTCGACCTCAGCGGAATTTGAACTCAGAACGTAGCGGCAGACGAAATACCTATTTCTTTACTGCCCACAAGGGGTTAAACACAGAGGGGACAAACAAGGACAAACAAAGGGATTAAGTCGTTTACATCGACCCCAGTGCGTAACAGGCACTTAATTTATCGACCCCGAAAGGATGAAAAGCAAAGTCGACTTCAGCGGAATTTGAACTCAGAACGTAACGGCATACGAAATACTTATTTCTTTACTGCCCACAAGGGGTCAAACACAGAGGGGACAAACAAAGGGATTAAGTCGTTTACATCGACCCCAGTGCGTAACAGGCACTTAATTTATCGACTCCGAAAGGATGAAAGGCAAAGTCGACCTCAGCGGAATTTGAACTCAGAACGTAGCGGCAGACGAAATACCTATTTCTTTACTTCCCACAAGGGTTTAAACACAGAGGGGACAAACAAGGACAAACAAAGGGATTAAGTCGTTTACATCGACCCCAGTGCGTAACAGGCACTTAATTTATCGACCCCGAAAGGATGAAAGGCAAAGTTTACCTCGGCGGAATTTGAACTCAGAACGTAACTGCAAATGAAATACGGCTACGCCTTTCGCCCGGCGTGCTAACGTTTCTGCCAGCTCGCCGTCTTAGTGTGTCGAAATATGAATATCGAAAAAAGAAGGGGTTAAACTAATATACCCTTTGTAATTTTCATAAAGTACACATATCAAAATATACTAGTTCGTAGTTCCGTATGAAGCTATTTTCTGGGGTGACAAATAAGTAAATTTTATTTTAAAGCAAATGGTTCGTTGGGAGACATTTCGACAATAGTCATAACATTTACGATACATATCCGGGAGCAAACCCAGACCTGCATACTATTCTCTCTCTCTCCTTCTCTCTCTCTCTCTCTCTCTCTCTCTCTCTCTCACACACACACATATTTATACGTGTACTTGCCTATATATTGTTTCGATTTGAGATCGTGTGCTGAAACTGCCCATTAGGAAATACACAAAGAAAGTTAACTTCAATCAAAATTTTAATTTTAAGAACTTTTCGCGGACTGCTACCTTGTTCTAAGGAATAGACACGATGTTTACGCCAGGGAAAATGGTTGGCGACATTTCGTCTTCATGTTCTGAGTTCAAATTCCACCGATGTCCACTTCGCCTTTCATCCTTTCGGGGTCGATAAAATAAGTACCCGTTGAGTACTGAGTTCGATGTTATCGACTTAACCCCTTCTCCGAAATTGTTGGCCTTGTGCCAACATTTGAAACTAATATTTTTAGAGAATTTGAGCAAAATCAATAAACTGGTAAATATCGCACTAATTCCAATGTTCAACAATGAATTGCTAGGTTACCTATTGTCGTTCTTCCCAAATTTGTTTAAATTTCGATACTTTCACCCTCACGAGTTTCACTAAGAAAAGAAAAATCGGATTATTCGCATGGAATTAAGTGAAATCGGAAAAAAGGGGTGGGGAAAACTGGACCCCATCCATTCCGGAATCATTGGAATATTTTATATTTTCGTTGAATGAATTACAGTGACCTAATATGCCACAAAATGCTTTTTTGGTCCGGAAAACGGGGTGGAACCCTTGGAAATTTCACCTCCCCGTTCTCATTGGGAAGTACACCCGCACGATTTTCACTAAGAAAAAAAGAAATTCGAATTTTTTTCATGGAATCAAGTACTCTGACCTCCTAATATGCAGAAAACCCCATGATTTTTTTCGGAAAAAAGATGGGGAGAAAAAGCCGGATCCTCCATCTTGGAATCATTGGATGTTCTTCTTTCGTTGAATGAATTACGGTGACCTCCTAATATGCCACAAAACCCTTTTTTTGTCCGGAAAACAGAGGGTGGGGCGTGGAACACACGGAAATTTTACCCCACCACTCTCAACATTTTACAAAAATACGTTTTCCAGAGGGCGGATTACTTGGTTCGTTATTCAATAAATAGAGAATGTGGATTAATATGTTCACATGTATATTGTGTGTATTTTATGCTGAAAATATTTTTTGTGAAGTCGTAATGAATGCATATATATATGTATATATGGCGTGTGTGTCTGTATAAGTAGACAGGTAAAAATTTACCTACAAAGTACTACTTACTTCTTTGCTGTCAAATCATTAATTAATCCCAACAAAATACACACTTTTTCTCCACTAAATATTTTCAGTTTTATACCAGTGTTTTAGAAAAATAAAATAAAAATCTTTCGCGCGCAAACACACTTCGGTTTCATTTTTGTGTGAGAGGGAGAGAGAGGGAATAAATGTTTTCTCTTTTCAAAAAAGTAATTTAAAATAAATAGGCGTAGGAGTGACTGTGTGGTAAGTAGCTTGCTTACCAACCAAACAGTTCCAGGTTCAGTTCCACTGCGTGTCATCTTGGGCAAGTGTCTTCTACACTCGCCTCGGGCCGACCAGAGCCTTGTGAGTGGATTTGGCACACGGAAACTGAAAGAAGCCCGTCGTATATATGTATATATATATATATATATATATATATATATATATATATATATGTATATACATATATATATATGTATATATATATGTATATACATACATACATACATACATATATATATATATATATATATATATATGTACATGTATATACATACATACATATATATATATATATATATATATATATATATATATATATATATTGTGTGTGTGTGTGCGTGTATGTTTGTGTGGCTGTGTTTGTTTGTCCCCCCAACATCGCTTGATAACCGATGCTGCTGTGTTTACATCCCCGTAACTTAGCGGTTCGGCAAAAGAGATCGATAGAATAAGTATTAGGCTTACAAAGATTAAGTCCTGGGGTCGATTTGCTCGACTAAAGGCGGTGCTCCTGCATAGCCACAGTTAAATGATTGAAACAAGTAAAAGAGTAAAATGAGATGGTTAAATAGAGGGAAATATTTATTTCTTTACTACCCACAAGGGGCTAAACACAGAGAGGACAAACAAGGACAGACAAACAGATGAAGTTGATTACATCGAACCCAGTGCGTAACTGGTACTTATTTAATCGCCCCGAACGGATGAAAGGCAAAGTCGACCTCGGCGGAATTTGAACTCCGAACGTAACGGCAGACGAAATACGGCTACGCATTTCGCCCCGGCGTGCTAACGTTTCTGCCAGCTCGTCACCTTTAAATAGAGGGAAATATTAGAGTTCAATATGAGGAGTTATTTTGGAAAAGGAAGCAAATAAGGTGTATATAGGGAAATAGAATGTAGAGATAAAAATAAAAATTTATAAAGATGTTATAGTTACAGTTCCATTATCCAAGGAAATTGGTTGAAATGCTTCCTGTCCGTGGTTTGTAAATTCTAATATGTATGTACGTGTGCATGTTGGCGTGTATATGTGCGCACGTGTATGCGTTTATGCATGTATTTAGGGGTATGCGTGTGCGCGCATATATATATGTGTATGGATGTGCATATATGGGCATCTGTATGTATACGTATGTGCGTATATATTTGTACGTGTATATGTATCTGTGTGTATATATGTATATATATATATATATATATATATATATATATATATATATATATATATATATAGAGAGAGAGAGAGAGAGAGAGAGATATGCATGCATGCATACACGTTTAAATACACTAGTACGCAACTCTATATAATAATGCATTTCACACACACATACATGTGCATGTGTGCGTGCGTATATCGATATACACTTCTCTCTTTCCTTCTCTCTGATTCCTCTCTCCATACTATAACATTAGCCAGTTGAATAAGCATATAAATCTATTTATAGAAACTTGACCAGTCTTAGTATTCTTCCCTTCCAATTTGTGGTTTACTACTGACTTTAGAAATCCTCCTCCTATATCTTTTTCTGTACCCATTCCTTAACACCATTGTAACATATCACTCCACCTCACACATATTCACTACATACATTCTTATCACTTCTTACCCTCCCCTACTCCTCTCCCATTCCCCCCTCATAATATCTTGACCACCATCTAACACTCCTTCTTTCACTTTTTTCACTTCCTTACACTTTTTTCATTTTCTCTTCTTTTTTCATTTTCTCATCTTGTTTTCATCTTCTCTTCCTATTCCTTTCCTTCTTCTTTTCTCACCTTTTCCTTTGACCTCTTTCTTCATTTTAACATACACAGCTCTTCTCCCCTCTCCATCCTCTTAATACTATTACTACATTCTCACATCTTCATTCACACCACAAGAACCCGTGATTAGATTTGGTAGACGGAAACTGAAAGAAGCCCGTCGTATATATGTATATATATATGTATGTGTGTGTATATATTTGTGTCTGTGTTTGTCCTCCCAACATCGCTTCACAGCCGATGTTGGTGTGTTTACGTCCCCGTAACATAGCGGTTCGGCACAAGGGACCACTAGAATAAGTACTAGGCTTCCAAAGAATAAGTCCTGGGGTCAATTTGGTCGACTAAAGGCGGTACTCCAGCATAACGGCAGTCAAATCACTGAGACAAGTAAAAGTAAAAAGTAAAATAAGTAAAAGAATATATATATATATATATATAACTTATAAGTAAGGACAAAAGAAAAAATTTCTAATGCCAAAATATGCCGAAAATAGACAACGTCGATAACCATATGATTTATCACTAACAAGCACGTATTTCGAAGAAAGCTAATAGAAATTTCTGAAAAATCCTGTTATTACTATGTATTACTATATATATATATATATATATATATATATATATATATATCAGTGGCGTGCGTTGGGCATGCAATTAATTTCATTGAACCCCCCCCCCCCTCGGCAATTTTTCAGTAAAACATTTTCGTATACCTACGATTTACATATAAGAGATTCTGAATATGCAGAATAAATAGGGAATAAAAAATGACTGCGCAGAGATGATCCTGAAATAATTGCATTGTTCGTATTATTCTTTGCTCTTCGAAACGTCAGTACTTTCCCATTCTCGTTCTCCCTTAGAAAATTCTAAAAATCATAAGTGAAATGTAATAAAGATGAAATTGGATTCTGTCAATATTTTTGCATATTCAGAATCTCTGTTAAAGGTAGGAATCCGAAAAAAACTTTTGACATAAATTCGTTTTTCAAAGGGGTGCGATTCTGCATTAGCTCCTATACCTATCGGTTGAGCTGAATGAAATGATTTAATTAAAAGAACACATTTAGT
>NC_043006.1:60344298-60361798 GCF_006345805.1 Octopus sinensis
GCATAAATACATACGTATATATATAATATATAGATATATATATATCTATATATATATATATATATAATATATATATATATATATATATATATATATATATATATAAATATATATATAAACAATATATATATATTATATATATATATATATATATATATATATATATATATATATGACCTCGTGTGTACCGTTGGCGATTTTTTTTCCTCTGTCTTCCCTTCTCTGGATCTTTCCTTCTCCTATGTTTCCGACGAAGAGCTCCGCTCGAAACGTTAAACCCTCCTTCTTTCCTTCTTTCCTGAGCGTCCAATAATACTATATTTGTTCCACGTCCTCGCGTTGTTGTGTTTTTTGTGCTTTCTCGTTTGGATTAACTATATATATTCATACATACATAAATGCATACATACATACATACATACATACATACATACATACATACATACATACATACATACATATATGTAGACATAAATGTATGATTTTTCTATTGTAAATTTATAAACTGCACTGGAATGGTACATTACGGAGATGTGAATGTTGGCATAAAAGTAACAATATACCAAACTACGCTGGCAATCTGCGAGCTATTCACACACAGCTGGGGGAATCGGTGCATTAACAATTCAAACATTTTGTCCAGAAACAGTTTGGAAACAACAACTATACAAGATTCGGACTCCTGGTATGTCGGATAAATCTCTATTACCTTTAACATTTACTTGATTTCCTGTCAACATGTGTGTGTGTGTGTGTGTGTGTTTGTGTAAATACATGTTTGAATGTTTGTATTATATATATATATTATATATATATTATATATATATATATATATACATATATATATATATATTATATATATATACTATTATATATATATAATATATATATATGTATATATATACTATATATATATATATATAAAGAGCAATAAAGATTCAAGTTAATTTAAATGAATTTACTTGAATATGGTACCTAACTAGATGCACCAAAAAAAACTATACTGATTTAACAATACAGTAATGTGGGGTGATTATAAGCGAGAAAGAAGCAACAAGAATGGATAGGTTTTTAGTACGATCGTTTCATACAAGGACAGGTTTTATTAAAAGTTGCAAAGATTACAGCATATAAACGAGTCCCGTACTCATCAGCTAAAATACATGTGAGTTCTAGACATCCTAGTGTTTGAGGCTATACTCATGAAGTAATGTAGATAATTAATTAACATAAACATATTTCTAAAGTTCATTAAAGTTCTTTAAAGATGATGTACAGTCTTATCACAGAATTTAAAAAAGTTTTGATAGCATCACAGAGAAGGTGACCTAATCCATATGAATTTCCATAGATATGATGAGGGATTATATACTCACAGAAGACAAATTTATCCATTGTAATTACAACGAGGTGGGTCTCAATTCCTGCTTATTAGCATTACGAGAGGGTGAATTACTCCTTTGTATAGATGCCACAAATTCCAATGGTGGATGTAAATTTCCAGAGAAATGGAGATGAATTTCATATTCACAGGCGATAAATTTTTCAATGGTTGAACACAATGAGGTAGGTATCATGTGAGATGAATAGTAGTAATTCTACGAACCCTAAATTTTATAAAAAAGATATATTATGGCTGAATATTCCTTTCAACTGTGCGATACAATCGGATATACAGAACAAATTCAGAGTGATTCTGGAAAAAAATTTCCCTATCTCTCATAGATATCATAGAATTATTTCTAGGAAAACAGTTAGGATTTCTTATTCAACCCTCCCAATATGTCCACTTTAATAGCTAAAATTAATAATAACAACATTAAACTAGCCAGGAAAGATAGAAATAAAAATAATAATATCAGCATGAATACCAATAGCAATAACAATAATACTACCAACAATAAACAGCAATAGGAACTATCAAAACATAGGTGAAATTAGTAACCACAGAATGACTAATAACATTAACTTAATAGTAATAATAACAATGCCGATATTAATAGAAGTAATAGAAATAATAGAAATAAGGCTAATGGAGAAAATAAGGAGAATGAAAATATCAGTGATATCTCTAACCATAATATGCAGTTGGATAAAAAGACTAACAATAATAATAACATTACGAATAATATAAGAAATCTTGGTAGGACTTTACACCTAAATGATGAAACAGAAGGATCAATAAATAATAGCAATACTTTAGATATCAGCACCAACTATAGAAATGATAATCAAAATAATAGGAACTAAAACATCTACCCAGAATAATCCAAGGCCTGAAGTGGTTCCTCCTGTGTGTAAGTGTAGAATAAAATCAAAATGCCCGGCACCTGGTCTATGTAGGGAAAATAATGTAATCTATAAATGTACCATATCCACGGAGAATACAAATATTTTTACATTGGCTGTACAATTAATTTTTAGCCAGAGTTAGAAATCACATCTCGACTTTTAAATTACGTCATAAAGCTGGTACCACCACACTTTCAAACAAAATCTGGGAACTCAAAAATAATAATAAAATTATACCCTTAATTGGGAAATAGTTAGGAGAGCAATTCCGTATAAAAATAGTAGGGTTGGTTGTCAACTATGCTCCATGGAGACGTACGAAATTCTAAAGCATAGTAAACATGGAAACTTATTGAATAACCCATATCGAACTAGGTCAAGTTTGTGTCCACGCTAAATTGAAGACTTTAAAATATTTTAAATGATTGGAATATTCGTAACTAGATAGATAGATATAACTTGATTTCTACTAGTATAGCACTGCTTTAAGTAGATAACTAAGAGTTCTCACATTACAGTTATCTTTTTCCTTATATCTGCATCAGTTTTTTGAGAACAGGGAAATGAATAGTACTTATTCGCTACTTAATTGAGGCTTTATTTAATTTCAAACTCACAATTTTTAAATTCTTAATTTTAAATCTTAATTGTAATATTTATTTTTAATCCCTAACTTAATCTAATTTAAGTAGCATAACTCTAATAAATTATAATGAGTTACTGTAGCCCCATAATTCTATTTCAAATTAAATAAATAAGGCTATTCCCTCGGTGATAATATGATTATCTTCATTATGATAGACAATCCCCTAACACCTTGTAAATGATCTTATAAGATTTGACCTGTAGTCAGTCAATGTATGAATAATAACGACAACTCCTTAAGACAATAAAATGAATAAATTAAATAAGTAAATTTTTAATGACTTTTGATAAGATTAACTTAGATTTTCCTAATGTATTTTCTGATGATTTTAGCATCTGACCCCTTAACCCCTGACTGTGTTATCTCTTTAGATTCTCTTTAAACTCATAGCTGATTTCAACAGCAATAAATTAACGGTTTACTGGTCAAGAAATAACATTCTCCTCTAGTTCCTAGATGCCTGTTGATTAAAACCAGACTTGCAGTCTACTAACTCTTCTGTATAACTAGAACCCTCTTTTTTTTCTTTTTCTTTTTTCCCTTCTTTCCCTATTTCTTTCTCTTTTCTCTTTTTTCTTTTCTTCTTCTTATTCTCTGTTTCCTTTTCTCTTCTCTTTTAGTACCCCCCCCCCCCCTTTTTGCTCCCTCCTCCATTATTTTCTCTCTTTTCTTCTATTCCCTTCTCTATTCTTGGCCGCTCTAGAAAGCCCTTCAGCCTTAAGAGTTAAATAGCTACAGCCTCTTGTGAA
The DNA here is from genome assembly GCF_006345805.1 of Octopus sinensis. Taxonomy (NCBI): domain Eukaryota; kingdom Metazoa; phylum Mollusca; class Cephalopoda; order Octopoda; family Octopodidae; genus Octopus; species Octopus sinensis. The sequence goes on from NC_043006.1 coordinate 60,347,986, forward strand.
TAGCAGTAATGTGATTAATATGGCAAATACCTAATCATATAACAAGGATTGATACCTACCTCATTGTGTTCAACCATTGAAAAATTTATCGCCTGTGAATATGAAATTCATCTCCATTTCTCTGGAAATTTACATCTACACCATTGGAATTTGTGCATCTATACAAAGGAGTAATTCACCCTCTCTGTAATGCTAATAAGCAGGAATTGAGACCCACCTCGTTGTAATTAACAATGGATAAATTTGTCTTCTGTGAGTATATAATCCCTCATCATATCTATGGAAATTCATATGGATTAGGTCACCTTCTCTGTGATGCTATCAAAACTTTTTTAAAATTCTGTGATAAGACTGTACATCATCTTTAAAGAACTTTAATGAACTTTAGAATATCTGTTTATGTTAATTAATTATCTACATTACTTCATGAGTATAGCCTCAAACACTAGGAGTCTAGAGAACTCACATGTATTTTAGCTGATGAGTACGGGACTCGTTTATATGCTGTAATCTTTGCAACTTTTAATAAAACCTGTCCTTGTATGAAACGATCGTACTAAAAACCTATCCATTCTTGTTGCTTCTTTCTCGCGTATATATTATATATATATATATATATATATATATATATATATATATAATATATATATATACGTGTGTGCATGTAACACACACACACACAGACATATACAAACATATACATACATCTAGTAATGGAAAGATCTTCCTATAGAAAATAAGTCTTGACCACACTATTTAGTTTTCCAAATCAGACAGTTCAAATTATGCCACGAAAATTAACAGAATTTAACACGCGCTCTTGCAGACAAAAGGAAAGTAACCTATGAATGCTAATTTTAATTTTTATTTTATAAATAGCTCATTTCTCGCTACATATTCCATTTTTGTACATGTAGCATTTTCGTTCTTCATTTTCATAAATATCTACTTACTCGTGTATTACCTCTACACATTTTAAAATAAATATATGTATATATATATTTATATATATAATAATATATACACATACATACGTGATACACAGACACACATATATACACAGACACACACATGTATACACAGACACACACAGACGCACACGCACACATACACAACACACTCACATGCCAACACTACAATACAAACACCTAATTCGCACTGTAGTGTCATCAGTGTCTCAAAGAGCAGGAACATTGAAGATTAAGAAATTCTCATTTGTTTGGCCGACCATATATCTAGCAACCTATGAACACAAGCAAGGAGTACTTGTGATTCCAGATTCACAGATTATGTGTGATTTCAAAGTTAAGAGGATTAATACCATATCATTTCACGTTAGTATTATTACTAATTAGATTAATGTCGATAACCGGAATGATGTAACATAACATTTAGTGCTGAAGGACATGAATTGATGTTGATCCTGTTGAAGATAATGAGTTGTTCTTAGTCATATGGTTCTCTTAATGTGCGAACCTCCATGATAACCTGAATGCAATACAAAATAATTTGCCTTTGTGCAGTAGGTAAAAATCTATAAAAGATGCTGTATGCTGTCGATGGGGCAAAGAAATAAAGATAAACTGCAAATTATATGCAGGAAATTATACCAAGACGATATTGGATTTATTGACAGCTCATGCCTTTCAGCATTAGAAGATGAATAAATGTGCCATAGCGAAACCCCTACAGTTTCTAACCTCATCGGTAGTTTATACGAATAGATCTGGTATGAATATGAGGTGCAATATTTTCTCAGAAACACTCCAAACAAAGTCATGGAACACTTGATGTTTTGGACGTGTGACATGATGGATGAAGCTATATCACGGTGTGTATCTCTTTATATATATTCTTTTATTCTGTTACTTGTTTCAGACAGTTAAAGCGATGGTAGGGCGACAAACACACGTACATACATATGTTCATACATACATACAAACATACATACATACATACATGCATACATGCATACATATATATATGTATATATATATGTAAATATATATATATATTCTTTTACTCTTTTACTCTTTTACTTGTTTCAGTCATTTGACTGCGGCCATGCTGGAGCACCGCCTTTAGTCGAGTAAATCGACCCCAGGACTTATTCTTTGTAAGCCTAGTACTTATTCTATTGGTCTCTTTTGCCGAACCGCTAAGTTACAGGGACATAAACACACCAGTATCGGTTGTCAAGCGATGTTTGGTGGGGAGTACAAACATAGACACACAAACACACACATACATATATACACATATACATATATACGACGGGCTTCTTTCAGTTTCCGTCTACCAAATCCACTCACAAGACTTTGGTCGGCCCGAGGCTATAGTAGAAGACACTTGGCCAAGGTACCACGCAGTGGGAGTGAATCCGGAACCATGTGGTTGGTAAGCAAGCTACTTAACACACAGCCACTCCTGCGTCTATATATATATATATATATATATATATATATATATATGTGTGTGTGTGTGTATAGAATAAGAGAGGTTCAGTTCACTAATGATCTAAACAAATAGGTACGCTCGGTAAAAGCTATAGTAGGTCGACCGTTAGGTTCTAAGGTCACAGCTAAGGCTGGATCTAGGGATCCGTTTTAGGGTTCCATTATAGAAGGTATATATTATATTAGAGGAAAAATTAATACAAAGGCAGAACGAGTATTTCAAGTCATTTAGAATAATTTAACTTGAAATCTTACAGTCGTTTCTGGGATAACCCAGCTGGTAGGTTAGCATGTCCATTATCAATAATTTCACTATGTATATACGATATAAATAGCGAAACTATTAAAACTGAAACTATTCTCTCACATTACATAAGAGATGTTATTGTTTCATTTTTGACACGTAATTCTGAAATAGTGTAAGGGATTGCTCTGGGATCGAATTAGGCAAGAAGTTGAACATTTCTGACCTATGGCATTCCATACACCCTTAGTAGTCTGTGTGCAAAATTTGAATGAAATCGGTTGGGTAGTCCTCAAGAGATGCACACATACAGACACACACACAGACAGAGAGGCAAAGAGACAGGCAGATAGATATTCCTCAGTTTTATATAAAAAGCTAAGCTCTGGTGGTGATGAACAGTTCTCGTTTGCAGTGTTTGTTTTCTGAGATTATTCTTGTTTTGGTTTGATTTCATTATCGGAAATTGTGATACGTGATATTTTGGCAATCCCATCCTTTAAAATAGGTTAAATAGGTGTATGCTACCAGTGCGGTGGCATACACGGGTTCTAAGGGGTGTATTTGTTTCTAACCACGTCTTGCTGTCTTTCAAAAATCAGAAAAGGGTTTGTGTGATGTAGTTTTACATGCGTTAAACATTAATAAAAGCTGTGTGAATGTCACAGTTAAGATCTATATAATCATAGGTATATTCGATCAAGCTGGCCTGGGGCTAAAGAACAGCAGCAATAGCAGTCGTCCAAGAATTTGGACCTGGGGATCTCCATTTCCAGCGACTTTGAGGGTCACCTCCCAGTGGTGTCGGGCGTCAGTGAAGAGCCCTCGACTATAACAAGACGACCAAATTTTTTTTTGTTTTTTCTTTCCAAGGTCTGGGGTCTCCCGCTATTAAGCCCCAGACCATCACGTAATCACCATTACTCGTCTTGTTGCTTAACAACAACAACAACAACAACAACAACAACAACAGTAGCAGCAGCAGCAACAGCAATGACAAAACTGAAACAAAACAACAGCAAGCATTCGATAATCGAAATTAATCTGTATCAGTCTTGTTGAATGTTAAAAAGATGAGGATAGTAACGATGATGATGGCGATGATGACGATGATAATGCAATGAAGATGATATTGATTATGATGATGAAGCTATTGATGCTGCTGCTGCTGATGACTTGCTTAACTCACTTCCTATGTCTCTCTCTCTCTCTCTCTCTTCTCTCTCGCACACACGCGCACACATATCACACATATATATGCATGTATAAGAATACATAATACACACATACACACACATTATATATATATATGTATATATGTGTGTAGAAATATATATATATATATATATGTATATACGTACGTAGACATATATATACATATATATATATATATATATATATATATATATATAATATATACATACATACGCACACATATATATATACATATTTTTTCTCGGCATTATCTACCTTTCAACTAAAACTTTCGTTACGCGTTTTTTTTTCTTCTTCTGCCACATAACACAACTCGGTTTCCTAGTTCATTAATGTTAAGGACGTGATAATTCTTGTTCTATTTTTATATATATTTATTTTGCCTGTTTTCTTTATTATGTGCTCTTTTTTGCTGCCTGCACTGATTCTTTTTATCTTTTTATAATTTACTCTTAAACGCGATGTTACTTCAATAGAGATAATTATTATAAAATGTCAAGCTGTTTTTTTTTGTGCAGTATAAGCTAGAGGTGGAGAGACGAAGTGATGAGGAGAAAAAAACTTCAGAAAAAAAGGGAGATGAATGAAACCGAGAGAGCGAGAGAGAGAGAGAGAGAGAGAGAGAGATAGAGAGAGGGGTAGAGATAGAGAATGAAGATCAGCAATTAAAATGTAAATAAAAGCCTGTCTTCAAAAGCAATTTCTTGCCAGTTTAGCGCTTTTCATTATTTTTACTATCGTCGTCAGAATTATCGTCACCATGAAATTCAATATCATTATGTAATGATCACAACTAACCTACTAATCCTAATTATCATTACCATAATTATAATTATAGCCACCACCAACACCACCATCAACGTCATCACTATTACAACATCGCCACTATCGCCACAACCATCATAACTAGTAAAAAAAGGTAAAGTTACCTTTTCGAGTTATGCCGACTCGTAAGGGCCAGTTTCCTGGTTTCACGGCGTAAGTATTTCCTACCTGGACGGGACGCCGATCTGTCTCAGGATTACTCATTTTTGTCAACTGGGTGAACTGGAGCAACGTAAAAGGAAGTGTTTTGCTCAAGAACACAATGCGTTGCCCGGTCCAGGAATTGGAACCACAGTCTTACGATTGTGGGTCCAACACCCTAACCACTAAGCTACGCGCCTCCACAATCAGAACCATTACAACAACCCCTTTCAATATTATCCTCACTGCAATAAGCAACAACCTTCCCATTGTTATTACAACCGCTACGATGATGATGAATGACTAACAATACAGCTTCCATTTTAGCCCTTAATATCCACACTATTTCTTCCATCATCATCATCATCATCATCATTATTGTCATCTTCAATATCAATAAAATCAAGATAGTTACGTCCACAGCTACAGCCACTGCCACAACAACAACTATTACCAACTTCACAACACAACCACTATTATTGTGACAAAACCATGGTCGCCATTCTCTATCACCATCAAGACACATCACCAACATTCTATCTCACTACCATCACCACTGTCATCACTATTATTAAAGCCATCATTGTTATTCTCACCAGCTTTATTTGTGAACCAAATATTTATCCGTCAAGAGATTTTTTGTCACGAATATATGGGAACATGTTACTTTATTTCTTGTTCGAGCGCTTATATTGCACACTCTTCCGGATATGGTGCTTGGTTACTGAATGCTAGCACCGGATCATTACGTGCAGATGGTGTGTTTCACTCCAAATTCGGTTATATAGACGTATTACTCGATCACCTCTTTATTTTATTGGCGAGGAAGATTGAAAAACAAAGACGATCTGGGTGAAATTTGAATGTAGAACACAATATAACTAAATACTGTATGCTATTTCATTACGGGTTCCAAGATAACATCAACAGTGTTTGGCTGCAACAATCTAAACTAACGAAATGAACCAATCAAACACCCGCACTCTTACTTATGCTAGGAATTCGACCAATGTTCATGATGTTAGAATTTAGGAAAAGAAAGCTAACGCAGGCAACTTTGACGTGTGAATGGTGCAAGAGAGTATGCAATTAATTTAGGATTGAAAGAAATTTCATTTAATGTTAAAAAGAATATATAGAGATGGTGGTCGTTTAATATCGAAAGTGAAACTTTTTAGCAGGTAAATAAATGTCGAAAATAGAATACCCATTAAGTAACTTGAAACTTAAGCTTAAAATAGGCACGTATCTAACAATTGTATAATTCTGAACCTGACTTTTATCTGAAACAGTGGGGAATGTCAAACATACACGAACTCAGTGATTACCAAGCTGTATATGAAAAAAACAAAGTAATTCATTCAATATAATCTCGAAAATCTACACGACAATTTACATAAGCAAATGTCAAATATTTCCCAGCATGATGCATCTTTCGACAGACGATGAATGCATTTAACAATGTGCTAAGAGCAAGTGGTTTAAAGGAGGCAGCTGAAGGATAACAGGCAAATTAAATCTAAAAAAGGAACTTGTAACAAGAAAATTCTGTGAATTATCCTCCGGTTTTGATTTAATGTAAGAACAAAAATAAGCAAAGTCTTTATCCATCAAGTAAGAAAATAATTTCTGCGGATCATGATTATAGGAAGATATTGAAACATTATCAGTAAATATTGAAACATTATTAGTACTACATACTTAACGCCTGTTAATTTAAAAGCGAGAAGCAGCGATCTGCGCCCGGAAAAAAATCTCTTTAAAGAGTTATTGTGTCAAAAGACCCCAGTATACTTCAGATCTAGGAGAAACGAAATCGGCCTAAAAGTGGTCGCTAGAGTAGTAGATACCGTATTTCGCCGTAATGGCGGTGTATCAATGCTGCGCGTTCACGTCACCTCTGAGACGAAATCGAAAGCTCCAGTCTGATTTCGTTTAAGAGACAGCACGAGTGCACGGCATTATTAAGCCGCAAGTAACGCAAAATACGGTATCTGCCATTCTCGTGAGCACTTCTGGGGTGATTTCATTTCACCGAGCTCTTAAGTATAGTACGTTTCTTTAAAATTAAACGTCTTTAAAGAGATTTTTCCTGGATAAAAACTGCAGTTTAACGTATGTGTAAACAACATACATACGCCAAGTATGCATTACTAGTAATGTTTGCATCATAGAGCTATTTTTATTGATTGATCTTAAAAGTATTTAACATAAAGTCACACAAAATAAGCTATTTTAGAACAGCAAATTTTGTGAATTCAGTAACTTCTGCGAAAAATGACATAATTTAATTTGTAATATTTGTCTGTCAATTTTGTTAGAAATACTATAAATAAAATAAACGAATCTATAATAGCTTATATGTTTGACTTCATTCGATATTTCATTTGTTAGTTTTCTTTTGAATGATATAACTGTTGCTTGTATAATCGATTATGTCTTCGATTCCAATAAAGCGTTACACATGTAAACTGTAGCACTCAATGTAACTTTTATTTATAAATGAAAAGAAATCTAATTAACTAGTAACTGTATATAGAACACAACATAAAAATTGAATTAAGTATTTATGAGAGTAGATTAAATATTTAAGTAGATTTAAGAATTCAAGTTAAACATTTGTTTGTTAAAAGGTTACAAGTACTTCGATGTGTTGGCAAGCAAGTCTTTTCTGTGTCTGTCATGTAAAACACGTTTTGAATGTTGAAAATCGGTGTTGTTTGAAGAATAGAATTATCGATGAAAATTAACGATAAAGATTCCATAAGAATGACAAGAGTGAAGTTGTGTTCAGTATTATGAGGCAGATTTATTTTAAAGTATGTACGCTTTGTTTTTATTAATCCCTTTGTGCACCATACCAAGTATTAGGTGGTTTTCACGAAAATTAATCGGTACAATTCTTTTGAGTGTATTCTAGTCTGGCACATTAGTAATTGTTTTGAAAATGCCTGCATCTAGATGTTAGAACAGTTTTTCCTAAAGCCAGAGGTTTAATGCGAATAGCAGTAAATCTGGCGCTGCATTTAGATTAGTAGCTATTTACACACCGACAAAGCCATAAACAATTAGCAATTTTTAGACGCACACACATTCCCAGTAACAAATAATTAGACTCTACTACATTTTGAAGTCGCGAACTAGCACACACACACACACATACACACACACACACATACACACACACATCTTTTATCACGTTTTAAAATGAATGTTCATTGATATTTATATTTCCACTGGAAGGCGAGATGATTGAATTATCAGAGTTGGACAAAATACTTCGTGGCATTTTTACTGGCGCTTTATATTCTGAGCTGAGCTTCTGCCGAGGTTAACTCTGAATATTATCCCTTCGAGGTCGATAAAATAAAGTATCAGTTAAGTACTGGTGTCGAAGTAATCGACTAACATGCCTCTCCAAAAAATATTCCCGGCCTTGTAACTAAATCTAAAGTAATATTAATGTGTACTTAAATTGTTTGGGCGACGATGTGACTAGCTAAAGCATCGGAAAAAAATGTTTTGCCGTATTTGTTCTAGCTCTTTACGTTTCGAGTTCAAATCTCTCCGAGATCAAATTTGTCTCTCTGTGGTTGATAAAATAAAGTCCACATGTAATGTAGGGTTAGTGCAGGACTAACCCCTACCCTCAGAATTGCTGTCCCTGATCATTATTCAGAAACCAATATTGACATATCCTTACACTTAGACATATACTAAAAATGTAACTTTAATTTGTGAACTTTTTATTTAATGAATATACAGTAATTACTTGTGAATACATATTTGAAATTTCATGTGAGCAATACTCTGACAATTTTAAGACTGTTACAATGTACGAATACTACGCTCCACCATGTGTAGTACTGGTGGAAAATATATCTTATGAATAAATTATATATTCGCAGAACCTCCGTTCACACTTGGTTTTATTATACAAAATTTGTGTTTTAAAGTGATCCAGATTGAAAATCTTTCTTCAAACCTGCATCTTAATTTATGTTCCAAACACCAAATTAAAGACAGTCATTTTACTAATACTTCATAATTTTAAAAATTAATTTAAAATGGTAGTTTTGACTAAGTGGTTAAGGAGTTTATTTTTGCAACCATATGGTTTTAAGTTCAGCCCCATTGCAAGTGTTTTCTACAATAGTGTTTTCTACAATGCTTTGTTATAGGATTCGGTACACGGAAGCTGTGAGGAAGCCCATGGGAAAAATATGTGTGTTAGTGTGTCTTTGTGATTGTGTTTGTTCATCAAAACCATCGCCTGAAAACCCCGTATTGGTTTGTTTATGTCACCTTAACTTAGCTATTCGACCAAAGGGCCCAGATGAAATATATACCAACCTTATAAAAAGAACTAAATGAGTACTCCAGTGGATGATAACGAAAGAGTCATATTTTTGCAAATACTAAACGACATGGGTGTATCTTAGTAAACTGATGGTTTATGGTTTACGATAGCCGGTAATTTTTTTGCTAGTTTATTTTGTCTTTTTGTCATCTCTCCTGATGCTATATGAACTTTTAATGTGGTTTTAGAGTCAAGTTTTGGCTACTATTTCAAGCGTGGTGGTATCTCTTAGATACGCTAAATTATAATTTTAATAATAATTATTACCATTGAAAATTCTTATTCCCATATATATATATATATATATATATATATATATATATATATATATATATATATATATATGTGTGCGAGAAAGGCAACCACGCCTGCGTCTTATATACATATATATATATTGTTGTGTCTGGGGAGAGCCATACTGCCTTAATAACTACTACACTCACCGGTTCAAATTCCACTCATTTCGGGTGCTTGGATGAAATGCGGCTGTCAATTCGGCCCAGTGTGTCTCAATGTTGGTCTTTGGCATGCTGATAGAGTATGGAGGACTGTTTCTTGTCATCATATTGCCTCCAGTGTACATTAAATCTTTCCACTTTACTTCTAGAGGTCTCTGCAATGTATGCTGTGTTTTAGTCCTTACAAGTACGCCTTCAGTGTACCTTATGCTGTAGAATACATTTCTAGTTTGACAGTAAACGCCAGGGTTAATCTTACACACTACGCAGTTTTCATTAGCGCATGTGGTATTTTCGAAGGGGTGCGTCCTCCATAACTGGGATTTGATGGGGCTCCCTGGCTTCTCAACGATCTTAATGTTGAGTTTTGTTTCCTTCAGAGCCTTCCTAAATCTATGGGCTAATTCCCCATGAGGTGTGACATCTACAAACATCACCTTGATATTTGTCAGCCCTCTACCACGTGTTCACTCTGTTTGCTTTGTCGCAAATCCTCTGTATACTATCCCATGTTTTACCTATGTATCTAAGGAGAGTACCCCTGACTTCATTAAATATGATGTTATCTAATTTATTTCTAGCTCCTCCGTATATACGAATCGTCTTTCTGGTCATATCGAGAGAATTGCATGCAGTGCATGTTCTGTATGTTTCCTTGTGTCATAGGGTTCGCATAGGAGAGACACGTTATTCCTTATCCTAACTATGCCTGCTATCAGTATGATAATTTTCATATTGTGTGAGAAGGCTGAGTTCTTGCGAGCAACGTATTTACAAGCTATGGGTTTCACGTAATAGGACTGGAGGAGCCGCACTCTGTTGTTTACAATGTGTAACCAAAGTTTAGTATCAAGGACAGGGAGTCTATTGTTAGGGTGCCTAGTGGGGGTAATCTATAGTTACCTTGATATATTTGGTCGCTGCAGTTAGCTACGTGCTGGATGATCTCCATTATGCTCCTCTCAGTTTTCTTCAGTTTAGTTACAGTCACGAAACTTGTTTCAACGCACGAATTCATAAAAAGAATCTTGCAAACCAGAATACGAAGTATATATATACATCTCTCTCTCTCTCTCTCACTATATATACATATATACATATATATATATATATATATATATGTATATATATATATATATATATATATATATATACATATATATATACATATATATACATATATATATATATATATATATATATATACATATATACACACACATATATATATATATACATATATATAACCGGCCGAAACTGTGAGGATGATCTGGAAACTTGACTAATGAAGGAAGGTTACGAATGATCTGTCCTTTTTTCCCGTTGTTACATTTTTTTTATTTATATATACATATAGCGACCTCGTACGTACACTTTTGTTCACTTTGTAAGTATGTATCTAAATTCTGTACGACTCTTTTACTCTTTCTTTTAATCCCCCTTATACTTTCTTCTTTCTTTCCCCCTTTTTTTTTCTCGCTTCCCCTCTCTCACATTTCTTGACCTTCTCTTTCTTTAATCTCACTACTTTCCCTCCTTTGTACCTTTCTCTATGTCCCTTTGAGTTCTTCCCCTAATTCTTCAATCCCTCTAGCCCCCATCTCTCTCCTTTCCTTCTACGTGACCGGTGTTCGGCCAAGCATAATCTTTCTTTCTTGCCTCGACTGCAGGCCGCGAAGCATCTCTTATATTCCTGTCTCATAACTTTCGTCCCTTATGTTCAACTCCTATGTTCCTGCTTCAAAGCTCTCACTCTACACACGCCAGCTCAACGTGACTCGTATTTATTGCCCAAAAGACATCTGTTGTTATTTCTTGTTGTTTGTATTTGTAACTGTGTAACATTTTCTCCGTTTTTTTTGCCTTTATTGTCGCACAAATTCGCTCGCTTTCTCCACCAAAATTAAATGCTCTTGAGCCAGACAGATTTGAACAGTCTCAAATATAACCGACCGAAACTGTAAGCGTGATCTGGAAATTTGATTGGTGAGAGAAGGCTGTATTTTTGGGGGGCGAGACAAAAACTACCTAGAAGCATGTATGTGTGTACTGGCCTATGTGTGCGCGGCCGTATGTTGGTAAAAGGCGCTACATAATGGTCACTGCTGAAAAATTCGTCAGGCGACAGAAAATTTTTTGGTGTTCGTGTGTTCGTCTAGGCCTGCTTGTCAAAATTTAACGTCGTCAAAGAATCCTAAGGGTATATAAAATTCCAGCGTTTGCTTCCAAAAACAAACCACCATTCGCCTAATGGGAGTAATTTCCCCTTGCAAGGGTTATTCATATATTTCTTAAAAAGCTTATTCAAAAATTATTTCCAAGGATTATTTTCATTTTAGTAGGGTAACAAGGTGCTAATTGTCTTAGCTATCATTTATAAGCAAGATAAGTGTAACGCCGCCAATGGGGACATCGAAAAGCCGACTGTAAAAGTCCGTTTACCAACCGGTCTCTGGCGAACAAAATGTGGAAAAGCTCAGAGACACAAAGATTGCACTTCCTTCTGCCCCTATCAAATGGGAGGGCCACCGACAAAATCGACCATTCCAGCCTGAAACCTGAGTTCGCGTTCTTCAAACCCCATATAAGCTTGCTAAGTCCCGTAGCTTGGTATTTATTCACGTCGCGAAAAGTTGCGAAATGGTTGGAAATTCGCAAGGCCAATTTTGACGATGAGGCCCCGACATACGAGTAGACATTTGAATCCGTGTAAACCTTACATTGGTAAATGGCATTTCTCTACGAATTGTCCGACCAATTCCCGGATATCGCGGGCGGCCTGTATCGGGACGATTGTCTGTTTTACCTGCAAAACACCACGAACAGAATCGTACAGAAAACTAAGAATAGGTTAGCTAGGTTTTTTAATAGAATGGGCATGAATATAGTTTTTGATAATGAACTCACCAAGGCTAATTTCCTAGACGTTACACTAAACCTCCATAGCGATTCATACTGCCCTTACCATAAGCCTTCCACTAATTTGAAGTATGTCAGTGTCTTCTCCAATCATGCCAAAACCGTAACAGACAATTTGGTTAAAAACATCTCTCTAAGATTGTCTAACTTGTCCGCTAGTGCCGACATTTTTATGCAGAAAGCGGAATTTCATAACGCCGCACTATCCAAAGCCGGTTATAGGCAGAAGGTAGTATATATTGATCCAGCCCTTCCGATTCCACCATTCGGTCATCAGGATAGGGCCGTCTATAATAACATAAATAATTTAAGTAGTGACGGGAGCGCGGGGAGTGTTAGAGCAGGTACTTCCGGATTTAAGTTAGGGAACAAAGATAATTATCGGTCCGGGGGAGTTCACACTAAACCTAAACCCGTTATTCATCCTATAATCACCCACCCTAATGTTAGAGCTGGCTTCCCGACCCATCACATAAATAGGAATAAGCATATATGGTTTGTAATTCCCTTTGGTAAGCAGATTAGAACTAACCTTCCCCTCCTGTTTCGACAAGCCATCGCCAGTAACTTCCCCAGAAATTCCAAATATTACTCCACGGTTAATTCGCATAAAGTTAGGATAGCTTTCTCCAACACAAAAAAACTTTCTCAGATAATCGCCTCCCATAATAATAGGCTGCTTATTAAGACCCTACCACCTTTGTCCGGAGGCGCAGCTCCGTCCTCTCCCAGTTTAACGCTCAGTAGGAATAATAATAGTAGTAATAATGATAAGAGAGCCAGTACAGTGACTGATAATCTCAGTACCAACCAGGGATTAAGTACTAGATGTAGCGATAGAAGAAATGGTGATGTCATTAACGTTAGTAATGGCAATAGTGAGGTGAGCGCAGCTCGGGTCATTAATTTAGAGAGTCCTAATAGCAACTCCAGCATCGTTTCCGGCAATAGCAGGCCCACGGACACTAGCAATTACAGCGCTCTCAGTGATAGGGAAGACTCAGGGGTTAGTCCGTTAATTAATAGTGAATTTGAGGAATATAAAGTAGTAAGCGGCCGCAGTTCTCGCAATCAATATAGTAACAGTAACGCAGTTCTAATTTCAGAAGCTAATCCCAATAGAATAAGGTCCTTGTCGAGTAACTCCAAGATCAGAAATGCCATTTACCAATGTAAGGTTTACACGGATTCAGAT
>NC_043006.1:60366798-60374298 GCF_006345805.1 Octopus sinensis
TTCGGCTGACGATCATAGTGCCGTAGATTCAATTCCTGCAACGGGCAGCGCGTTGAGTCCTTCTTTAAGGTGGTGTGCCAGCACAATTGTTAGTGCGTTGGACAAACCGTTTAGCGGTACTTCTTCAGACTGTTTATGTTTTCATTTGAAATCCCACATAGGTCAACTTCGTTTGTCATCCTCTTGGGAATAAGCATGGCCTAGTGGTCAGAGCAGCGGACTCGCGGTCGAGGGATCGAGGGTTCGAATCTCAGACCGGACGATGTGTGTGTTTATGAGCGAAACACCTAAGCTCCACGCGGCTCCGGCAGAAGGTAATGGCGAAACTTCTGCTGACTCTTTCGCCACAACTTTCTCTCACTCTTTCCTCTTGCATCTTGCAGGTCACCTGCAATGGACCGGCGTCCCGTCCAGGTGGGGAACCTATACGGCAAGAAACCAGGAAACCGGCCCTTATGAGCCAGGCATGGCTCGAGTAGGAACAAACAACAAACAATCTATTACCCCATCACTCAAAATTGTTGGCCGTTTGCCAAAATTGTAAACAATATTGGTATCACTTCTCTTCGATTAGTTTGATCTCTGATCGCTGTCTTTTTCCTGATTATGAATTACAAACTTAGCATCTCTGTCAGTGGCTAGGTGGATAACAACATTAACATCTTTCATTTAGAAATAAAATGTCTCTTGTTCCAATACAGTTTAGTACTACCAATTCAACCAAGAATAAGACATCTGTTGATGATGATCAGAGATAAAAGTCAGATGTAGATTGAAAATATTGACCAACAAACAAACAAAATAAAACGATTTCATACCCAAAGATGAAGTTTATAGTTAAAAGAAATGTGTTGACATAACAAACAATCTCAAACTTTCAGATATCTCGATATAATAATGGCCGAAAAAAATCTTGGTTGGTTCTTGGTTCGTTGATTTCCCCAGTCAAGCTTTTGATTTACAGAGTAAGAGACAAAGAAAGAAAGAAAAAGAGAGAGAGAGAGAGAATTAATATATATTTCTTTACTACCCACAAGGGGCTAAACAAGGACAGACAAGGACAGACAAACGGATGAAGTCGATTATATCGACCCCAGTGCGAAACTGGTACTTAATCTATCGACCTCGAAAGGACGAAAGGCAAAACCGACCTCGGCGGAATTTGAACTCAGAACGTAGCGGCAGACGAATTACGGCTACGCATTTCGCCCGGCATGCTAACGTTTCTGCCAGCTCGCCGCCTTTAGAGAGAATTAATATAAAAAGTAATACACAAGGCATAGCGGCAGGCCATTAGTAAAAAAAAGGAACACAGCGAGATAGAAAGAACCACAGGAACAGAGGGAGAAAAGGATGACGAAGAGTGTGGATATATAACAGAATAATTATATGAGGAATTCAAACTTGCAGTGATAGGTTTTGAGTGGAATAAATAAAGATCGCGTTGATAAAATTTAGAAAACATAACACATTTTCTTGTGCTTATATGAACTGATAAAATATATTTTTAATCTTCAAATATTTATTACCTTAAAATAAATTTTGTAGATAAAATTGTTTTGTTTTGTTCCTATAAACGTTTGTTGTCATTTACCTATTTCACAAATGACTGTTATTATTTATCTAAGCTAAGGCAGCGAGCTGGCAGAATCGTTACCGTGCCAGGCAAAATACCTAGCAGCATTTCGTCCGTCTTTACGCCCCGAGTTCAAATTTTGCCGCGGTCGACTTTGCATTTAATATTTTCGGGATCGATAAAATAAGTACTATTTGAGTATTGGGGTCATTGTAATTGACTTACACCCTATCCCAAAATTGCCGCCAAAATTTGAAATCATGATTTAATTAGACTGTTAATTGACACGTTACGAGTAACTTTGGAATTTAAATTATTATTATTGTAAGTATACCGCATCTCCTGATATTACTCATGGTGGCAGAAGTATAAGGAGATTAAGTGGACTCCCTTTTTTAGGACGTACGAATTTTCTCACTTAACATCCAGATAGCATTTGGTCTCGATCAGTAGTTCCCATCCCTTTTTTTAAATGAGTATTCATAGGGCCCCCTTTTAATATGCTTATTCTAATATAATACATACATATATATATGTGTGTGTGTGTGTGTATGAAATTTCGAATTTAGTACACGGACCCCCAGTAATATCTTTGCGGACCACCAGGGATCCGTGGACCCAGGTTGGGAACCACTGGTCGAAATAAACACACTGTTCTTGAACTGAGGAGAAGGTGACAAGTGAGCAGTAATGAAGTAGAATTTCCCGATGATGAGCGTAAATGAGAAGTGAAGAAGTATCTTGGTATTTCACAGTTTTGCTAGATGATGAACACCAAGATGAAGGAAAAGATTTCTGAATATACAGGAATAGTCAAAAAGCTTTGAAGATCTAAGCTCAGTGTCGAAAACCTGATGAGAGTCACCAATCTTTTTGCTGTAAGTGTGAAACGTTACTGCGCAGGATTTATGCGATGGACAAAGGAGGAACTGGGCAGCATGGACAGAAAGGCTAGGAAGATAATGGACGTGCATGGGGCTTCATATTAGAAGTAACGTAGCAATGTTTTACCTATCTGGAAAGGTAGAAGACGAACCGTTGGAATAGAGGATAGAGTTACGGAGACCAAGTCCTTGCATGCTTCTTTTAGAGGCTGTGATTAGAGGATATTGTAGGCTGCATTAAAAAGTACCAAGGGCGTCCACCGAGATTCGAAATTGAGTGTCATACCGTCCGTAATGGGTACACTTGGAAATATCTCATGGAAGTTGCTAACTTGATATAGGTCACTCCACCCAAAAAGAGAGGGAAGAGGACTTATTGGATGTGAAACCGTATGACATATTACCAGCCAATATACGTCACTAGCCCAGAAGGCATATAAGAAACGCTACGACAATATAGCCAGGCTTGTCCATTGGACACTCTGCAACAAGTATGGACAGAACAAAAAAAAAAGGTACGACCACAAACCTGAAGGCATCGTCGAAAATAGAAATGCAAAGATCCTATGGGATTTTATGATTCAGTGCGACCATGAGATAGAGAATAGGAAGCCGGACATAGACTTAATTGAGAATGAAAACAAACTATGCTGGATTATAGATATAGCATGTTCAACTGAGAACAAGGTAAGCGATAAGGAAGAAAGCAAAGTCGAGAGATATAACAGGTTTGCTTGGGAAGTTAAGCAGTTGTGGTCAATGAAAAAGGTAGCAGTAGTACCAATAATTGTCGGAGCCCTGGGAACAGTGAACAAAAATCTCGAGAAGTACGTGGAACAAATATAAGCTGCAATAAGGGTGGATCATTTGCAGAAAACAGCACTGCTTTGGAACTGCTCGAATACTCCGGAAAGTGCTCGAAACATAAGAGGTGTTGCCTTAGTTCACTGGTAGTGAACAGATAACACTGTAATACATCTCCAGCGTTAGAAGCTGTGCAAAGGCAATATTAATAATAATAATACTAATACTACTACTACTACTAATAATAATAATAATAAGTGCATTAGGCATGATAAAAAAATATTCAGACAAATACATAACAAAAACACCAGGACTTACAAACACATATAACATACAGAAAATTGCACTACTAGGCACTGCACACATCCTACGCAGAACACTTTCTATACAATAACCATCAGAGCATCACAACAAATCACAGCACACAGCGTTGTGCTCGGTAGTGAAGTGAAAGCACGCTATAAAAATAAAACTACTGAATAATAATAATAATAATAATAATAATAATAATAATAATAACAACAACAACAACAATAATAATAATAATAATAATAATAATAATAATAATAATAATAATAATAATAATAATAATAATAATAATCCTTTCTACTATAGACACAAGGCTTGAAGTTTTGGGGAAGGGGACTAGTCGATTACATTGACCCCATTGTTTTACTGGCACTTAATTTATCAAACCTGAAAGGATGAGGATGAAAGGCAAAGTCAACCTTGGCGCAATTTGAACTCAGAACGTAGAGACGGACAAAATACCGCAAAGCATTTTGCCCGACGTGCTGACGATTCTGCCAGCTTTAATAAGAATAATTACCTTCTCACTAGAAAGCAGAAAACAGCAACTGGATAAGTGAAAGCTAAAAAGAAAGAACAAACTATATTGTCATTGTCCAGGCTTAGCCAAGAGAAAGTGCATCTACAAGCATAATATAATTATGGCTTCGATACGCAGAAAACGATATGTTAGCATAATAAAATACAAAGAAAAAGAAGGGACATAAACGAGAAACGCTTTCGGAGAATGTCCAACGGACCATACTGTAGGGTATACTAATCCACACAGATGCGAAATCCAGCTTAATCGACCGGATATTGTTGTCAAGGACGACCAGAAAAGGAAGTGCTTTATGATCGAAGTATTAGCCCCAATAGACGAGAATTAATTCTGAAGGAAATGGTGATCTTATTTAAACCTCAAAAAATAAATAAATAGAATAAAAATAAAATAAGCATAAAAGAGAATGAGAGGTTTGAATACAGAGATATTCTCTATACCTAATAGAAGCCTTAAGAATGATTAAAAAAAGATGCAGGCTACTACGTAATCAAAAATACAGTACTTAGGTATATACACAACAAACCAAACACAAAATAGGAACAGTGAATGCAATACTGAATAAAACCAGTAACAAAACACTGCACTTAATCAAAGCACATAGAACTGCTCTCCGTTGTGCAGCGAAAGAAGACAATTACAATAAGGCTACTGAAAAATAATTCGTTGTTTCGTTTTTGTTTGATTCTTTTTTTGAATAATAAGATGCTTGATGCAAAGGAATCTATAACAGGATTTTGAAATACCGAAAGAAAGGAAGTGGTACACACATTGCAGAATCAGTTTAAGAGAATGACAAATTGACCATAGGTTGAGACATGCCAAATCATACAGATAGGGAGATTAAGGCAAATCGATCAGTTATTATTCTCAAAGAGCACCACCAGTAAAAGTGTCTCTTAATCGATATATCGATTCCTAAAAGTAGACAATGTATCTCGAAAAGAAGTAGAGAAACTCCAAATATAAGGAAATGGAAATACAGATAAGCAATCCGAGCAGATTGAAAACAAAAGCAATCTCAAAAATAATAGGTCCTTCAAGAATGAAATAAGAATGACCAGAACTTAATACTCGCGCACACTATATATGTGTATACGTACATATATGTGTGTATGAGTATTTTATGTGTATATAACGTACACATATGTATATATATGCATGTGTATGTATATATATATATATATATGTATGTATGTGTGTGAGTGTGAGTGTGCATGTATGTATATGCATGTATATTCATATACATAAGCATACACACACAAGCACACACACGCACACATATATCGCAAAGGTGACAACAGCATATGGTTAAGCATTACTGTAATATCCCTGGGTGTAACATTTGATACACACTCGATGCATTGCAGCCCATGATTTTGGGGTAGTGTGTAGTGCTTGAACTCGATTAGTGTTCTCGTAACATCCTCTTGAAGACTAGGCATATACTCCTATATGCCCTTCCTCAGTGGAAATCTCAGCACTGAAAAGGTTATCCAAAACTCCCTTTAAATGATACCTTGAGAGCGTCCTCTGTGCGTGCATAGGCAGAAATATACCTCTCTTCTCAATGTCGTTTCTTCAGTAAAATCATCAAAGTGGCTGACGATATCATGATATGTCTCATAATATTCGGATAAAATGGATGATAATATCGTAGCATACATGCCTTAAAATCCTTTACATTCAGAATTATACGCAGGATCTCTGCCTCGTTTTCAGCATTAACAAACGATGTTACTTTCGTTGTCAGGTGCCGTTCGTGAAGTGATATTTTCTTTTGATAAATTTGTTATTTAAGTGTTATGATTTTTCTGTTAATAATAGTCGCTATTTAGAATCATTTATCGACACCATCCACTAATTCTGAGGACGAAATTAAAGCAACGTTCTTGCTGAATATTGCTTCTCGTCGCTAGCATCGTCGAAGATACCATCTTAAAACGTTAAAAATTGAAAGCAAAAAAAAATATCGTTTTGTTTAGTCAAGGTAATGGGGGTAAGAGTCGTAAAGTTCTAGAGTTTTTTGCTTGTGAATACCGTAAAAGAAAAAGAAAGGAACTGATTTCATATGGATCGCGATATAATTAATATAATAGCGACATTAAATGAGGTTCACCCATAGTCAGCAAAAATATATAATAATGAGAACAACAATAATAATTCTTTCAATGTCATTAGTATCTTTAAAATATACATTCATAAAAAAGTGAGGTGTAATAATGGTCATATTAAAAGTCATATTAAAATCATGGGTTGGGACAAGACGCTTTATACTATATATATCGATTTATTATTATTTATAATGACATAAAAGTAATAATATCATCAGATATGGCAAAAATTAATATATGTGTATGCATGTATAAATAAGTGTAATTTAAAAAAAAATAGATAACTGACCTACCCAGGCGTGAAAACACCACTTAAGTATATTGAGAGTAGACCTCGACTTCAACTACTTCCACGTATTCCACATTTAGGAACTGAAATTTTTGTCGTTCTCGAAGGAGGCTGTGAGCTACCCGTTCTCTGGCTGACTGTAAAAGTGCATCTGGTAGTGAAGTTATAGCAGATAATTCATATCAATGAATTAGTCAGTTTTCTTTCATTCTTTACACTCTCGGATCCAACCCTTCGGAAATCTGCTCATAGTATTTCGAAGCTGTACATTTGCTATTCGAGGTCTCCAAATTTTCTTGTAAGGAATCTGCATTGCTACGGTTTGACATGTATATGTCCCAAGTTATACAAATTCCTCTCAACAGAGCAACAAATCTTAAACCAAGTTTCCTCGAACACTTAAAATAATCTCGGTGCATTTTTATCAAATATACCAAATGAGTCATCCGCTAAATATTACAACCAAAACTGGGTATCCAGTTCACAAAGCTTAATCCTCCAAGATGAGATTCCGCATACACTAAAAGCAAACAAAATGTCCGTTCAATTTAAATTAATTTGTTACGTTATGTAGCAAAAACAAATTCTTGAGAACTTTAGTGCTATCAGGTAAAGAACGGATATATTGTCACTCATCTGTGACAAGTAGCAGTCAAACTTCCTCAAATCCCACTCTCTACAATATTTCTCCTCTATCTCAGTCATTCTCACTCTTGCAATTACTATTTCGCTATTTTGTCGCACAATTTCCTTGATAAAATTCAATTTCTTCTAGACTTACCTCTTTTCATTTTCTGCTTAAGTAGATCTATATTCACTTCTATATAAGAATTTTATAAATGTTTTGATGCTTTTAAACTGTGCATCTTTATAGCGAAAATAGAGGGCGGTTGTTAAAGACATCAAGGCATGTATACATACATACATATATATACACACACACACATATATATATATATATATTTTAAAATTAAGGATAAAAT
>NC_043006.1:60376798-60381798 GCF_006345805.1 Octopus sinensis
TACATATATATATATACTCAATATAAAATATTGTACACTTAAACACATGAGAAAACTATCTTTAATAGGTAATTTTTACACGCTTGAAGAAGCAGTCAAAAACGACCAAATCCACATTTTAAGAGCAATTTTCGAAGGGAATGAAACATAAAAACTTTTACCTTGTTATCTTTTACGGTTATACCTTGGTTTCAGATTATTTTAGCAAATGAAATTTGCTAGCAAAGTTTGCCTAGATAACAAGGTAAAATATTTTATTTTTCATTCCCTTCGAAAATTTCCCTTAAATGTGGATTTAGTCGTTTTGACTGCTTCTTCTAGCATGTAAAAATGACCTATTAAAGGTATTGTACGGGTTGATGCAAAATTTGCCACTCAGTGAACCAAAGAGCTAGTATCGAAGGAACCAGAGAAAAGAAAAAAACGTCAACAACAGAAAAAACATAAAACCGTACGGATTGAAGTGAAATTTATTCAGATACTTCTGTCAATAAATTATGAAATTAGTTACATGAATAATTGTGAACTTGTTTCTGTCAGTAATTTGTCGTTGTTTGTTTGTAAATAGCGATTGATAACTTGAACGTACAGTGAAAACAATAGAATGCAGGTTAAACAGTGGCGTAGGAAAATTGAAAGTGAAAAGAATAGCGTCTCAAAAATGAAAGCGAAAACAAGAGATATTGATAGAGAGGTATGTTGCAGAGAGATAGAGATAGATAAAGATAGATGGATAGAGAGCTATATATAAAGAGATATATTACGTCAGTGACACTAGAAAACCGGAAGTAGATATTTTAAAACTTTCAAAGATGTGAGTGTAATATAAAAAGCAATATTTTATTTATTTTTAATAACTTTTAATTAAAAAATCAAATGAACAGCCCATTATACGACCGAGGTGAAATTATCCATGCCTCACAACTATGATAGCATTTGGTGAAACCGCTTTCGCGTGAAAAGTGAATATGCACACATATCTATTTTGTATATTAAATACATTTTAGTACTTGTAAACTATAAATTTCCCCCGTCTGAAATATTCATACCTTGTCTCTGATGACAGGATACCTAGTGCATCGACATGCTAACCAACCACTTGGTTATCCCAGAAACAGCTGTAAGACTTCAAGTTTACCTTACCCTATTCAAATTATTCTAAATCACTTGATATACTCGTACTGCTTTGGTTTTGACTTTTTTCTCTAATATAATATAATATAATATAATATAATATAATGTAATATGTATATATATATATATATATATATGTATATATATATATATATATATATATATATATATATATGTGTGTGTGTGTGTGTGTGTGTGTGTGTTTGTGTGTGTTTGTGTTTGCCCCTCCAACATCGCTTGACAACCGATGGTGGTGTGTTTACGTCCCCGTAACTTAGCGGTTCGGCAAAAGAGACCGATAGAATAAGTACTAGACTTCCAAAGAATAACTCCGAATAAGTCGAGTTGCTCGACTAAAGGCGGTGCTCCTGCATGGCCGCAGTCAAATGACTGAAACAAGTAAAAGCGTAAAAGAGAGTATATATATATATTTATACGCACACATATACATATATATTCTCTTCGATATTTATATTTATTTTATATTTTCCTTCTATGTTAATACTTATAAGGGAAATGATGTCTTAGAGAGTTGTGTAATAAACTAACTATTTACGACGTCTTACACATGCTTCAGTGAAGATTATGTCCGAATTATGCAATGGATACCAGGTGTATTTTCATTGATAGTTGTGCAAAATGACATAATACATAATTTATGAGCCAGCTCTCCAGTGTCATATAAATATATAATAAGCGCTACTTATTGTTTTTATCGTTATGACATGAAGTGATCACACTACACACGGAGCTACAAATATTTGCTCACGAGGAAATATGGGTTCACTGATCTTCGACTGTCCACCAACTAAGACTTGATATCAAAGTAATGACTTCTTTGCTACGATACAACTATTGCGATAACACCTTGTTAAACTTTAATTTCTATTTTCATATGAGTGTAATTTGCTTAAGGCTGGAATTAAATTTTCAGTCACCGTGAATCAGAGTAGCATAACTGTTTTTTAATATATATATATATATATATATATATATATATATATATATATATATATATATTTATTTATTTATATGGTGTCGCAATTAGCTTAAAATATTAGTTTTTCAATCGTCATGCTTAATATTAACAATATAATTGATTATATCTTCGGTTTCGGTCTAGTCTACATGCCCATACAGTAGAAGAATCGTTTTATAGACATGATGTGTATATATATTTCACAGTCGATTTTCTTACCTACAATATATGTTTACGAGTATATCGCATAGCTTAACAGTAAACTATCTTATGAATAATATATAAGTTCTCTCTTCAGAAAATTATGTCTTCAATTTTCTTCTATAGTTAAGCATTGTGTACATAAAGCATAGCAGAATAATATTATAGATAACATATTCGATTTAAAATATTTATTTTCCACCCAATTATCTGGTGAATAATATAACAGTTGTGTCTATAATAGATTATATTTTCAATATCGCTCCATAGTTTATCAGGCAATTGTTTTCGTATAATTTCATTCGTATTTTTCTCTTTTTCTTGTGAACTTCTTTCTCTTAACTGTTACTTCCATACTCGCTTAAGTGATTTTTCCCCCCTAATGCTCTTGATTTAATCGTTTCCTGTACCTTCTCTTTCGTTTTTTTTTTTGTTCGTTCATTAACTAACTTTCTCTCGCATCGTCATAATCAGAAAATATAACAAGTCCTTATTTTCAAGTATATTAAAATTGCTTACCCAAAGTTACATACATTAATTATTTTCACATACATTAATTATTTTCACAAGCACATCCGCCTAAAACACTAACCTTAACCCTAAAACCCTAACCCTAGCCCTAAAACCCTAAGGCTAAAACCAGCACAAACGCACGAACGATGTCATAAATAACAGTGAAAAACGAAATATACACCGCCGGAAGTTGTTGTTGACAAACAACAGGAGTAATTTTATTCCGCTGAATACACGTTATTGATTGGTTGAAATTAAACAAATACAATTTTAACACGAAATAACTTCGTAAATAGAAACTTTTCTCAACAACGCTAAGACTAAAAGGTGTTTTATATGACACATTCTACCAGTGTCCGAAGTTTGAAAGTGTTTAGTTACAAAAAATTAATTTCTCGATCTGCCGATAAAAGTGAAAAGATTCGACATTATTATTGTTCACTGATATTTTTTCCTATCATGTCTGTAATAGATTTGTAACTATTCAGTGGTACAGAAGTACTTTTTGACTTCTATTTTTTAGCGATACAGGTACTCATGTAGTACCCTTGTGTATATATGTACATATCTAATATTGTACGTATATATTTTATTAATTTGCCTGTACGGCTGATATTTCGCTTACCATTCGTGATGGTATTTTAAATAATATCATCCTATATTTATTTATATATCTTAATAGATAGATATGGGAGGGATATGTTATCTGTGTAGGCAAGACAGCGCTTACCGAATATTAAACTGTAAATATTATTTATTATGGAGATTACATGATTCTCAATTCATTATACACATGGAAAATTAATACAAAGGATTCAGTGCATAACTCGTTACTGACTACGAATTTCGTATTAGACAGGCGCAAAGCTGCCGCCCTTCAAGTGTAATGCATAAATCTATTAATCAAATGTCCTGTGTTTGGGTATAGAAGATATGGATGTTAACTCATATAGCGGAGGAAAACTGTTAACCCTTAGTGTCAATACAAGGCAGAGTATAAAGTGTATGTGAATGTGCTCATGTACACACACACACACACACACACACACACACACACACACACACACACACAGATGCACGCACACACGCAGACACAAATACATATATAAACATATACAGGGTGTTTAAAAAATATATATACAGACATTCAGTGACTATTAAGTCAGCATTTATTAAAATGCATTTCATTTTCAAAAGTTAATAGGCTCTATACAAATAGAATTTAATTATCTTACAAATGCGGTTTTTTTAAAGTAATTACCGTTCTGGTCCAGGTACTCCTGATCACATGGAAGCAATGAAGTCTAATCATCAAAAAGCATCTCGTTCTGCATTTGTGCACATTCTCGTTGACTGGCTGGCCTCAGTTCGTCGAATGCTGTCGGTTTTGTACCGAAAACTTTAGCTTTTAAGTATCCCCATGTAAATGTCATAGGATGTGAGCTCCAGTGAACGCGCAGGGTATTCATAAAGGAGGCTGGTAAATTTTTTCAGACAGTGTGGAGGCGCAATGGCCCATTGGTTAGGGCAGCGGACTCACGGCCGGAGGATCGCGGTTTCGATTCCCAGACCGGGCGTGGTGTGTGTTTATTGAGCGAAAACACCTAAAAAAAACTCCACGATGCTCCGGCAGGGGGTGGTGGTGACCCCTGTCGTACTCTTTCGCCACAACTTTCTCTCACTCTCTCTTCCTGTTTCTTGAGTAACGCTGCGATGCACTGGCGACCCGTCCAGCTGGGGTGAACACATACACCACAGAAACCGGGAAACCGGGCCCGTGAGCCTGGCTAAGCTTGAAAAGGGCTTTAAAAAAAGTGAAACAGTACTTTTAGAAAGTTCTTTTTTTGTGCAGCTACTAAAAGTAGCTAAGCACGTACATCGAATTGACTGAAAGATGCTTGTTTCATTTTTCTTTGTACTGCGAACACATTTTGCGTATTTTGATATGAATTACGTAGCATGGTCTTCCCATATTGATATTTTTGCTGAAAGGAACGTTGAACATCATGGGCTACATCAAGCTGTTAGAAAAGAGAGTCTTACCCTGTATTATAGAATAAATGGGAAATAAGTTTATTCTCCAGCAAGATAACTGTTGCATTCACGTGTCAAAAACAGTCAAAGAATGGATGCGAGACATGAAAAAAATCTATTGGAACGGCGAGCGAGAAGA
>NC_043006.1:60386798-60411798 GCF_006345805.1 Octopus sinensis
GTAGTGGTAGTGGACACATTTTACTACAAAAATCTAGTAGTATCCATACTAAGTAATGACGAACACTACGAAAAAAAATCAATGATTACGTTCCCACCCCAACACGCAAATAATGAAAAAAAGCCTTTGCACTAATCCAAACACATGGAAACGAACTAAAAAAAAGAAATAGACTATTTAACAAACTTTAATGTAAATGCAACCTATTCTATGTTTTACCTAAAATTCACAAAAGCCAAACTATAATCGAAGCCATCAAAAAATTATCAAGGGAATACATACATACATACACCAGCATCAGGAGACCTAATATTACGGCCCATTATAGCTGGACCATCTGTGAAACACATAGATTAAGTTGACTGATGGATATCCTCCTGAAACCATTTCCAAAACACATCAAAAGTTATATTAGGGATGACTTAGATATGTTAAATCGCCTTCCAGAAAAGGTCAAGGAAGAAACAATCATGGTTTCATTTGATGCGATAAACCTATACGCCAACATACCCCATACTTATGGAATAGAAGCAATCCAGTTCAGACAAATATTCAGAAGAAATATCAAAACGGATTAACAAAGATTTCATAATTGAATCAATAAAATTCATCCTCCAAAACAACCATTTGATGTTTGACACCACTGTTTGTTGCCAAAAATTCGGGATTATCATGAGAACCAGGGCAGCCACGACCATTGCCAATCTAACAATGGCCTATTTAGAAATAACAATATATCAGGAGTCATTTCCAAAATTTGGAAACCATCTCTCCCAATACATAAAAGAAAATTGGAAATAAGTTTCGGACGACTGCTCCATACTCTTATATGAAAACATAGATAACTTCCTGGTGTTTAAAAGACGGCTTAATAGCATTAGCACCAACATACAATTCACAGTAGAATACAACCAAGAGGAACTCCCATAAAAGGCATACGGGTTAAAAAAATAAACAAAAATAGAAAGGGACATTTTTTTACAAAACGATAGACACTAAGCAATATCTATTATTTAGCTCATGCCAGCCTAGACATATCAAAACAAATATCCCCTTCAACCTTGCAAGAAGTATTTGCACCATAGTGCCCAAAAGAAATACCAGAGATCTAAGATTGGAAGAGCTTAAAAACGTACTCTGGGACAGACACTACGCAATTCAACTTATAGATGAAGGGGTTAAGCGTGAAAAATCAATTGACATAAAAAACATTAAGAAAAGCCGAACATATTAACACATCTGTTCTGCAAAGATTACCTTATGTTTCTACATACAACCCCAGAAACAAAGAAGCGTTTAACATCATTGTACAAAATCTCTCAATACATCATTAGGACCACAAATTGAAGGAAATTCTACGTAACTATAAAATCATTAAAAACAGTAAGCAACCAAATACATTAAAGAAAATCCCCACAAATGCTAAACTATTCTCAGGAATGTAGGAAGCAAGGGTAAAAAAAAATGTGGTCGTCTTAACTGCGAAACATGTCCCAATCTTTTGGAAAGATCAGAATTCCATTTTAGACAAGGGAAAAAAATTCCAAATTAAATCCAACTTCACTTGCGCCTCCGAAAATTTCATTTATGTAATCACATGCACAAGCTGCAATAAAACTATATAGGTTCGCCAGATATGTCGTTCAGATGGAGATGTACAGTTCATAGACAACAGATATGCTCGACAGATATATCTCAGTGAATACATTGATGGATGTGCAGAACAAATACAACCACAATTCCTAATCTTCACATTATATCAATTTGCTATCTGGACCTCAACGAAAGTACAACTAAATAAAGAAGCCTAATTTAAATGTAAACTCAACCTATTCTATGGTCTACCGAAAATTCCCAAAGCTAAGCTATAAACGAAACCATCAAAAAATCACCAAGGACATACATACATACACCAGCACCAGGAGACTACGGCCCATTATAGGTGGACCATATATTTCAAACCCATATTGAAAATAAAAGACTTACACCATCTGTTGTGAGATATAAGCCAGACTGAAATGCTGACAAATATTGAAAATTACAAATTTACCTTCCCTTTACTGAAAAATATATTAGTTACCAAAACTCAAAATTTGAAAAGCGATAAATAAAACGGTTGTTATGTTTGGAGAAAAAATCTTATTTTGTATAATACTTTTGGTATTATAGTCTAATATATTCTTTGGTCTTGTAAAACCAATCTGTGCTTTTTCATCCTGTTTCTTTCCGTGTGTATATATATATATATATATATATATATATATATACATATATACATACATACATACATACATACATACATATACATACATACATATATATATATATATATATGTTTATATATATATATATATATGTGTGTGTGCATACATATACATGTGTGTATGTTGTTGTGTGTGCCCTCTCCTGCTTCACAACAGGTGTTGGTATGTTTATGTCACTGTAACTTAGCGGCTCAGCAACTATGATCATTAAAATAAGTAGAAAACTTTAAAAAATATTAAGCTCTGCTGTTGATTCGTTCGACTAAATTCATCAAAGCGGTTCCCCAGCATAAGTACAGTCTAAGAATTGAAACATGTAAAAGCATAATGATATAAATAATTTATTACATTGGCGTAAATCCTCACCACAAGAAAAAGTGGCATGTTTCTCTCTCACTCTGCCTCTGTGTGTATGAGTGTGTATGTGGTGGCTGCGAACTCGTAGACGAATATGACCATCACTGACTTTTTTTATCTAGATATTAAAAATAATGGTCGTCAGAATTGCCCAAGCCTAAATTTAAAGCTAATGACAGCTTGCACAACACCGCTATGACTCTCACCTACGAATCCAGAAACAAGCAAAAACAACATGCCCAGATTCGCAATGTGTCAGGTGCTATTTCGGAAATTCTTTCTCCTGGAGAAACGTCTAAACAAAGACTAGGAGTCTCTCACACCCAGCAGTTAGATGGTTGTTGACTCTCTTGTGTTCATACACCCTGTGACGGCCTTAGATTTTCGTTCTGTAGGGTGTATATATGTCGCGGGTACATGGCTTAATGGTATGCTTACTACACTTACGGTCAGGAGATTGTGGTTTGAATTCCGAGACGTGTGGTGAGTTGTGTTCTTGAGCAAGACAGTTCATTTCACGTTGCCTTGTAACGACTTGGACACATGACAAATAATACACCGAGCACCTGTTTAGACAACGTCAGTATGATGGAAGGAGTGAACTAATGTACAGCACTTACATTTGAACACTATAAACAGATCATTTATGCAGGTTCAGAACACTGAGGATAATTCAGTTGAAATAAAATAAACGTATGAATAGTCGATTATACAGTCACCTTTACTTCAAGGGGAATTATTTAAATAATCTTGGACGGATAAAGGGCAAAGATGATCTTATCGGGACTTGGAGTCAGGATTTTGGAAGAAAGAGCATATTCGATTGTACAGCACTTCGATGGCATTATTTGACTGGTGCTTCATTTTATCGACCGCCCCACCCGTAGGAAAGATGCTGAGCCCAGTCAGTCTTTGAATGTAGAGCGTAGAGAGCATTAATGAAATACTGCTTTTACCAAGTCACCACCTAATTATGTTATTAGGCTAATAATATTTTCTTATTTTAGCAAAATGCCTAGCAGCAAACATAAAAAGTGGAAAAGAAGAGTATATACGCCTGAACTGATTGCTGCGTTAACTTACTTATTTTACTGATGGTGGTGTGGGATGTGGTGTGCGGTACAGTTGTTGAAATGTATGGTGGATCCTAGAGTGGAGACAATCCATAAACTGTTTCAATCCAGCACTTTATAACCCTTTCTACTCACCTCACTAGAGTGAAACGAACTAGTCATTACATAGTCACTTACCGACAAGGACTAGCAGCCAAATTTTCTTCAAATCATTCTTTAATACCTTATAAAAAACTTACATTGGATAGCGTAGACCTCGGTACACACTCAGAAAGGAAGACGGTATGGTCACTACTGGACGGACCAGTTTATTATAGATTAAAATCAAGAGTGTCTAATTTAGGCTAAGCATCAGCAACAAATGTTTCAAATTTTAGCACAAGGCCAGCAATCATAGGATAGTGGTTAGACAATTACATTAATACCAATACTTGACTGGTGTCTATTTTATCGACCGCAAAAAGGATGACAAATAAAGTTTGTTACAGCAGTGCTTAATTAAACATATAAAGAGACGGAAGAAATTCCCTGAAGCATTTTGTCTGACACACTAACGATTCCCGCAATTGTCCCCACCGGCACTTACACTATCAACAATTGTTTCAAATTTTCGCACAAGGCCAGCAACTTTTAGGGGATGAGAAGTTGATTACATCAACTCCAGTGATCAGCTGGCGCATATTTTACTAGTCCGAATGGTATGAAAGGCAAAGTCGACAAAAGTAACATTTGAACATAAAAAGTTAGATGAAATACCGCCGAGCATTTTGTCTGGCGCTGTAACGACACTACAAGCTCGCTATCTTAACAAAAATAAATAATAATTTCACCTCGCTTTTGTAAGCTCCTATTGATATAAAATTACTTATATTTACGACTATTCATATACTAAATGTAGCTTTATATACGTTTATTTATTTCTTCTGTGCTTATTATGAATTCTCTCACCGAAGCTGTGAGGATAGGCACGTGGTCTAAGACGAGAGCTGTTACGTTTCAGTTTATAAGTGTATGACATATTTCTATTTTATTTTTCTAGGAGGGTTCCGTAATGAACGAGGTTATACATTGTCATACTACTAGAAATGATACTTCATACGAATATTACTAAGAATTGCAACCAGCTATGCCTCAGATTAGGTTGTCTGTAAGAAAAAGGACACATTAAATAATACACCTCCAGGTACAATGTAACTAAAAATAAGAGGCCTTCAACTTCATCAAGGTAGGAAAAAGAACCAGGGACATAGAACTATAAATATGTGATCTTTTGCACAGCCTTTGTGTAAGGCATTTAGAAGGTCAGCCACACGAGTCATTCTCTTAGCAAACGAAATCCATAAAGAAATTCTTCACTTACCGGTGTATAACGTCTATTATGATGCTTATGAATACAGCAAGGTAAATGCAGCAACACAATGTTATATCACTTAATGTGTCTCGTCACATTTCAAATGTTGTGTGTGTGTTGACGGATATTTGGCTGCTATATTTAGTAGATCAAGTCTCCTTGTAAAATACCCTATTTTGGCTAAGTTCCCAAGTCAGAGTAGGATATATATATATATCTGTTATACTGCTTTGATGTAATCAATTTGTGTCACAATATTTGATCATTGTTAGATTATGATACTCTGAGATGCCCAAAGTTTTTAAATGTAAACAGCAAAGAATAAATGAGCAGCCAGAAGAGAGGGGACGCTGAAACCCCAATGATTCGTAGATAGCTAAGCCTAATACAGTTATTTGTGAAACGAGATAACAAAGCTTAATAATGTTATTCGCGAACCTTAATATTAGTGGCTTTGATAATTATTCACAGTATTTTAAATCACTTTACTCTCATTTCTTTATACCTCTCTTCTTTGTCTTGACACCGATATTTTATAGTCCCTTTCCTTTTGTAGGTTCCACTCTATTGTAAGCTTAATTGCTAGGTCACCGGTCTGGCGATCCCTTTCTCCTTCCACCCCAATAGTCTCACAAGCATTGTCATTTTCTCCTGATTAAAAGACAAAAGTAAAACGCCAAGTTCTCTTGAATGATTCAGAACAAAGACTCTCTATTTTAGAGAAAGAAATAGAAGGCTGAATAAATAATAATATAAAAAAGAAAAAAAAGTTCTAGGGTTATTCACTAAATATCTTAAAACTGTTGTGACGATGAAGAATATAACAATGAAGATAACGAAGAGAATAATTCACAAAAAGTGTTCTTTTATTCTTAAAATGAAAAGAGGAAAATCTTGTGTAAACTATCTTTACAAGCTTTAAAAACTGACATCTTCACATTATTTATTATAGAGGCCACACCTTGCCATATAACTATAGATTAGTAAAATAATTTATTCATCTCTATCATAACTCTTACTTATTACTAGTCTCTTTATAGTTTAGCTGATTTTTTTTGATAATATTTCTGAAAATTGATTGTTATTTGTAATAATGGTGATTATTGAAGAGCAGTGCTTAAACATCGGATGATTATAACCGTGATGTCGGGTTGTAGCAATATGTTTTCAATTATACTATTATCGGAGCATTGATAAACAAACATGAGATCCTTTTCCATTTCCTACTCCAAAGTATGTAGTTTCAGTTCAAGACAGTTTCATATTTCTTGTTTTATAGTCATTAGTAGTGGACGCACTCCGTCGGTTACGACGACGAGGGTTCCGGTTGATCCGAATCAACGGAACAGCCTGCTCGTGAAATTAACGTGTAAGTGGCTGAGCACTCCACAGAAACACGTGTACCCTTAACGTAGTTCTCGGGGATATTCAGCGTGACATAGAGAGTGACAAGGCCGGCCCTTTGAAATACAGGTACAACAGAAACAGGAAGTAAGAGTGAGAGAAAGTTGTAGTGAAAGAGTACAGCAGGTATCACCACCATCCCCTGCCGGAGCCTCGTGGAGCTTTAGGTGTTTTCGCTCAATAAACACTCACAACGCCCGGTCTGGGAATCGAAACCGCGATCCTATGACCGCGAGTCCACTGCCCTAACCACTGGGCCATTGCGCCTCCACAGTCATTAGTAGAGGGCAGTGGCTACGAGACTGTTGAAAGGAAAGGAGGAATATATCACTTTTTTTTCAAAGTGAAGACATATCCAGTATGTTTATTACTGAGTGGACTTTGCCAAAGACATCCTAGTATCATTTGATGGTGCTAAACTGAGAGACGGTTTACTTCTACAAAATATGTAGGCCGTGTTGAGATCTGAACCCACAACGCAAAAAGTTGGAACAATTACAATGTAATCTTCCTCCGACTCCCTAACTTTTTCAACAGTTTCACTTTTTGAATCGGTACTTTATTTATCGAACCCTGAATAATAAAAGAATGTGACTTGTTTTAGCAGTGACTAAATTTAAAGCCAAAAAAAAAAGAAAAAGAAGTGATGCAAATCACGTTAAGAGTCAGTTGCTTCTCACAGCTGAAGCACTTTCTCTTTCGTTGCACCTTAGGAAAAGACTGGTTGTCGTAATGCCCGAATCTTATTTTCCCTTTAAATACAGGCATTTTCATTTAGTTAAAGAAGGGAAGCATTAAGTTATTGATTAATTTGGATGTCGTTAGTAAGAGTGACAGAGGGATAGGGAAGAAGGAACTCTTCGGTCATTACGACAATTATCAGATGAGAAAATGAATGATCAACTGGATTAGGTGTCCACTTCTAGGTTTAAATATCCTTCGTGAAATGATATCGATATTGTACATCTCTTGAACCAGAAAGAAAAACAAAAACGTGGAGTAATTGATCTGGCTGCGCGGTTATAAATTCTGTTACCAGTTGTGAGTTTCCTGTTTCGATGCTATACAGCAGCTTGAGAAAGCCTCTGCTGTGGATGGAATTTAGTTGACGAAAACTACGGAAGGCGCAGGAGTGGCTGTGTGGTAAGTAGCTTGTTTACCAACCACATGGTTCCGGGTTCAGTCCCACTGCGTGGCATCTTGGGCAAGTGTCTTCTGCTATAGCCCCGGGCCTACCAAAGCCTTGTGAGTGGATTTGGTAGACGGAAACTGAAAGAAGCCTGTCGTATATATGTATATATATATAAGTGTGTGTGTATATGTTTGTGTGTCTGGGTTTATCCCCCTAGCATTGCTTGACAACCGATGCTGGTGTGTTTACGTCCCCGTCACTTAGCGGTTCGGCAAAAGAGACCGATAAAATAAGTACTGGGCTTACAAAGAATAAGTCCCGGGGTCGATTTGCTCGACTAAAGGCGGTGCTCCAGCATGGCCGCAGTTAAATGACTGAAACAAGTAAAAGAGTAAAGAGTAAAAAGGAAGTCAGTCGTGTGGGTAAATTTGTGTGTTTGTAACTGTGTGTGTTTGTGTATATACTTCATCGATGCATATCGTTGAGATAAAAACATTGGTAAGGAAACTGATAAAGCGGTGCTTTCGGACAAAAATGACTTTCGGTATTTTTCGGTCGTTTGCACAGATAAATCATTGATACTATTGGCCAGTTGGAAAGAGTCAATGACGCTATTGTTTACAGAAGTTCACAAATTTTGTAAACCTTATTTTTCTATAGAAAATAAAATGATTCACAAATACGATTTAAAAAAGATGTTTTAAAAAAATATGGTATAAAAATATTTTGAAATGTGACGTCTACGGTAAAGAAATCGTATTAGCCTGCATCAAACAAGATTATTTAAGTACAAAAAAAATGTACAAATGAAGAAATGTAGTATGCTTTATAGATCACAATGTGCATTCATTTACTATATGTGTAGGAAGGCAATTTCGAGATTAATATGTTATTATAAGTACCAAGTTGTACAAACAGTCGTTTCGGATCTCCATTATAGTTTAACCTTGTCTTAGTCAAAAAGAAATCAATTCATTTTGACATTCACAGAGGGAAAGATTACACTAATATTCATAACATGTATAGATACATGTTTACATAAGATACATAGACCTCCCGATCATACGCATACATACATACATACATACATACATACATACATACATACATACATACATACATAAAAACATACATACATACGTACATACATACATGTGTGTATGTGCGTGTGAGTGTCTGTGTGCATATGCATATCTATCTATCTATCTATCTATCTATCTATCTATCTATCTATCTATCTATCTATCTATCTATCTATCTATCTATCTATCTATCTGTGTGTGCGTCTGTGTGTGTGCATGTATGTACAATATTTCTTTAAGAATTACTAAAACATCTTCAAAAACAGATTGATGAAGACCATATGGAAGATATGTAGAAGATCGTTGTGTAAGCGCTTTCAGAAATTACCTCTTCGTATCTTACATCAATTCTGTGTTAGTATGTTTAACAAAGATCTTTTGGGGGACAGTTTTAATGTTTAGAGAAATTTTTTAAGATATTATGATTGCACGAAAAACTTTCATTAAATTCTTGCCTACATATACATATACACATATACAAACACATAAGTGCAGACGTGACTGTGTGGTTAAAAGTTTGCTTCGAAACCACTGCAGCACTATGGGCAACTGTTTTATACTGTAGTCCTGGGGTGACCAAAGGCTTGAGAGTGGATTTAGGTAGGTGAGTGTGTGTCTTTGTGTCTGTGTTTGTCCAAGGCCACCGCTTGGCAAAAAGTGTTGGTTTGTTTACTTCCCCATAACTTAGCGGTTCAGCATAAAAGAACCGATAGGATAAGTAATAAGTTTAAAGAAATACAAGTATTGGTGTCGATATGTTCGACTTAACCTTTGAAGGTGGTGCCCCAGCATAGCCTCAGTTCATTCGAATAAGTAAAAGAAAAAAAAAAGGATGTATTTCTCTGTTTGTGCCTCTGTTCGTCTATAAATATAATATAGATGTACACCTGACACTCTTTACTCTTTACTCTTTTACTTGTTTCAGTCATTTGACAGCGGCCATGCTGGAGCACCGCCTTTAATCGAGCAACTCGACCCCGGCACTTATTCTTTGTAAGCCCAGTGCTTATTCTATCGGTCTGTTTTGTCGAACCGCTAAGTGACGGGGATATAAACACACCAGCATCGGTTGTCAAGCAATGCTAGGGGGACAAACACAGACACACAAACACACACACATACATACATACATACATATATATATATATATATATATATATATATACGACGGGCTTCTTTCAGTTTCCGTCTACCAAATCCACTCACAAGGCTTTGGTCGGCCCGAGGCTATAGTAGAAGACACTTGCCCAAGGTGCCACGCAGTGGGACTGAACCCGGAACCATGTGGTTGGTAAGCAAGCTACTTACCACACAGTCACTCCTGCGCCTGGTAACTTTGTAACATAGTACAAACTGAACTTGCTTAGAGCAACTAAACCAGCAACTCCACCTAAAGAAATGCAAATATCTTTATCATGATGCAAGCTTTTACATTGATTAGCAGTTAGATTCGCAGTTTGAACGCTAGGAATAAATAATATCGCCCAAAACTGAAAACAAAGTCTCTGTAAGCTCTGCATTCTTTCTTTCCTTCCTAAATCTATACTACATATTCCTATATCCCATACAATACCAAACATCTGTTTTTAGGGGGCATCTTACAATTTCATCTAATCCAGAAGTTTACGACGGTTAATTGTTCAGTGATACTAGTTATTTCTTTGTATATTGAAGATATTTCATGTACACCTATTTCCACCTCCAATATCTTGTTTATCGAATTATCAAAAAAATGTCCTCCCTAAACGCCTTGTTCATGTTTTTTTTCAAAAGCGTGCCCTTTGTTTCTTGGATATTGATATCAGATATGCTATTAGTTTTCC
Source organism: Octopus sinensis (assembly GCF_006345805.1). Lineage (NCBI taxonomy): Eukaryota > Metazoa > Mollusca > Cephalopoda > Octopoda > Octopodidae > Octopus > Octopus sinensis. The sequence goes on from NC_043006.1 coordinate 60,397,285, forward strand.
GTACATAGTAAATGCAGTTATTGCTTTTATTTCTTTACTTCGCCTGCAATCTCATTTCTTTCTCTTCAAACTTTTCTGGTTCCTTTCATCTTTGTACTAAGTAAACTCTTTGTTTTATTAATTCAACTACCAAGTATCTACTCTTATCTCTTGCTGAACTCCCTTTTTCTTTTCTCTGTTGTGACTTAACATGTTGCTATTTCTCTCATTTGAATACCATTCTATTCTCAAAGCGATTTCCTACAATTAAATTTTTTTTGTTCTTTTCGTATCACAATAACTTCCTTTGTTTCATACGAAATACATTTTCTTCATTTCATTATTCCTCTGCCCCGAATAATAAAAATAGCGAAAAAAGCGAAAAAAAAAAACCCCATTTAGGTTGCACTCTGATATACTTCCTTCACATTATTCCACATAACATTGATTTCTACATCATCTCCATTTATAGCTTCAGGGAACTACAAATCGATTACGACTTTCAATTACAAAATCTTTAATTCTTACATCTTTCAACTTTTCTTTATCAAACCTGGTAATCTCTTCTTTCATTTCTCCAACCTTCGACTTTAACTGAATCCGCTCTGTCACTAGCTGATGTTCAATTCCAATATTTGCAACTCGGTATCTTTTAGCATCTGGCAACGACTTTTTATTTTGCCGTTTTATCAAAATGTGATCTGTTTGATCACATTTTTGATGTCATATGTAATATAACAACATGATACAATATAATGTAGTATGGACGATTTAATATCTATCTATCTATCTATCTATCTATCTATCTATCTATCTATCTATCTATCTATCTATCTATCTATCTATCTATCTATCTATCTATCTATCTATCTATCTATCTATCTATCTATCTATCTATCTATCTATCTATCTGTCTGTCTATCTATCTATCTATCTATCTATCTATCTATCTATCTATCTATCTATCTATCTATCTATCTATCTATAATTAATCCCACTAAGAAACGAAGAAAAGCACAACAACGCGAGGACATGGTATATGCAAAGTATTAACAGAGGCTCAGGAAAGGAAGGAAAGTTAGTTTTACGTTTCGAGCAAAGCTCTTCTTCAGAAACAAGCGACAAAGGAAAGCCCAAGAGAAAAAGAAGACGGAACAAAAAAATCCGCATGTAGTTACATGTGTGTGTGTGTGTGTGTGTGTGTGTGTGTGTGTGTGTCTGTGTGTGTGTGGATGCATATACATACAAACATATATAAGTAGAAAATGAAAGAAAAGAGAAGTAAAGAAAATTTTACAAAAACTTTTATATTTCGGGTGCAAAGACCTATCTTCGGAAGGAAGTAGTCTAATAAATGTGTATTTACACCAATCTCGTCCTTTTATTTTAAATTGCTCGGATTTTGTCGTTGTGACGTATTTTCACGTGATGCTGGCAGAAGCTGGTGTTGGTGTCATATGTTATGATGTTGCTCATCTCCGATCGCCTATTCATTTTCATCATAGCATTCTTGATACAAATAATTCCTGCATTCCATTCCTAGGCGTACGGAGGCATCTATTGCTTTGAGAAGATTTTGAGGTGGAGAGCAACCGACTTTCGAACTGTAAGTGATTCTCTCTCTCTCATTCTTCTCCTTTTCCTTTCGTGTTTAAAACACAACTTTCGATAAATGTGCGTGGCTTGGGATCGTCTTGGAAACAAGGCTACCTGTCAAATGACATCAAGTCACAGAATGTGGATACCATAGGCATCAGTGAGACCAGACACCACAATCCGCGAGCCCTCCAGCACATGTTCGGCGGACAATTCGACATTCATTTTTCTTCGCGTCTGCCGAGAATAGGCGGAGGTGGTACCGCGGTGCTTTTTCGGAAGAGTCTGGACTTCAAAGTAAGGGGAATATTCCTGGACCCGGAGAGTAGACTGGTCGTCTTGGATGTCTTGGCTGTCTGTCTGTCTGCCTGCCTGTCAATCTATCTCTCTCTCTCTCTCTGTACACATACACAAATACATATTAGCATACCTGTATTAATCAAAACTGACGATAGATATAATAATGAAAGAAAATGACACACCCTCCCAAACCATTTATTTTCGAATCTGATTGCTGGAAATGTTTCTTTTAATGCAAAACTTTAAAGAAATGCAGTTGCAAATGTGGAGATTGCGCTTAAGTTGATAACGTTCGGGGAGGGCTCGAATGTTCTCACTAAACGGGTTTATTCCTCGAAAACTCTCTTTGCCACGCATATTCAACTGAAATACGTTTATATAATGTTTATAATTCAAACATGAAAAACTTCTAAAAAAAACAAAGGTATAAACAATATCAATGCTACAGAAATTGCCGATAAGAAACTCGGTGGTGGAAGCAAGGTGATGATCCGAAACATTTTATATATTTTTCCTGAATTTTATCAGGCTAATTCTAATTAAAACCTTCTACAACGTATCGCTTCAAAATAGCGTCAATAGGCAATGAATTTTCGGGAAACTTAAGAGGAATTATATCAAACTGGGTATCAAATTATAGTAATATATTTTCGCCGAAAAATTTTCGGTTTAAAGTTATAACAAAAATGTGTGCCCACCTAAACATATATTTGAATATATACATATATGTAAATCTATCTATCTATCTATCTATCTATCTATCTATCTATCTATCTATCTATCTATCTATCTATCTATCGTATGTATGGATGGATAGATGGATAGTTTCATTGGCACAAACACATTCACAGTGGCACTCACATGGGCACATATATTCACAGAGACACACATAGAGTCGCACAAAATATATGAATACCAAACTTTGTGTGCATTTATATATATATATATATATATATATATATATATATAAATGTGTGTGTGTGTGTGTGTGTCAGTGTGTGTGTATGTGTAACAGCAGGTAACCATTATGAAATATCGGCCACGTAATATTTACGTTTCGGCGATTGTGTTTCATTGACATGTTAGGGGAGAATATACTTTGGATGTTTTATATACATACATTCATATATACATGCATACATACGCTCGTACATATATACATTATATATATATATCGCATGGCTCAGTGTTTAGAGCGTCGAGCTTACGATCGTGAGGTTGTGAGCTCGAATCCCGGACCGGGCTGCGTGTTGTGTTCTCGAGCAAGGCACTTTATTTCACGTTGCTCCAGGTCACTCAGCTGTAGAAATGAGTTGCGACGTCACTGGTGCCAAGCTGTATCGACCTTTGTCTTTCCCTTGGATAACACTGGTGGCGTGGAGAGGGGAGGCTGGTATGCATGGGCGACTGCTGGCCTTCGATAAAAAAAAAAAAAAAAACCTTGCCCAGACTTGTGTCTAGGACGGTAACTTTCTAGGTGCAATCCCATGGTCATTCATGACCGAAGGGGGTCTTTTACATATATACATTATGTATATGTATATATATATATATATATATATACACATACATACATACATACATACATACATATATATATATATATATATATATATATATATATATATATATATATATATATATATATATATATATATCCTTCTCTTCTCCACTTTTGCCTGACCCCACCTTGAATACTGTTGTCCACTGTGGTCTCCCCACACAATACAAGGTATCATAAAAGTTGAAGCACCTCAAAGGGCAATCACAAAAAAGATAGATGGCATGACAGGCCTCGACTATTGGGGTCGACTAGAAAAGCTAAAACTCTATTCTCTCCAACGTCGTCGTGAGCACTACATCATCTGCATGATGTGGAAAATATTCCATCAGCATTGCCCAAATGATGTTGGCATCACCTTTAAGGTACATCCAAGGCTTGGGCCCCGTGCCATCCGCCCAAAACAAAAATCGCACTCTCATCTCATAACAACAATACGGCACAATTATTTCACCTCAATTGGCCCCGCTCTCTTTAACATTACACCAAAACACATTAAAACAGAAACTGACCCTATAGGGTTCAAGAAGTCTTTGGACAGATTCCTTCAAGAAATCCCGGATAAACCCCCTACACCCGGATATGTCTCTGTAAACAATAACTCTCTACTTGAGTGGGCCATAGTGCCCAAATTCTGACTTGAAAGACTTCACCAGGTGGTGCTATTAAGTTAGACATGGCCTGGGCCAATAATGGCCGAAACCTATCAAAGTATCAAAGTAAAGTATATATATATATATATATATATATATATATATATATATATATATATATATATATATATATATATATATATGCACACACGGATACGTGTATGTGTGAGTGTATTAGTATATGCATATAACAAACATACACACACATGTACTTATATGAATATACATACATATATTTATGCACTGATACACAAACACACAAATATTATAAAATTATCTAAGAACCCATAAGTCAGAATAAAATGCACTGGTGTATATGTCAGTAGACTGGGTATATTAATTAAAGTGTATATACAGGCGCAGGCGTGTGTATGTGGTAAGAAGCTTGCCTCTCAACCACGTTTCTCCTGGTTCTGTTTCGCTACGTGTCACCTTGGACAGATGTCTTACACTCTAGCCTCGGCCCGACCATAATATAGTGATTGGTAGATGGAAATTGAAAGCAGTTCTCTCCGCCTCTTACTCCGAAAGCAACCGTAGATGACAGCAGAAGCAGCAGTCACCACTCAAATTTCACACACGTTCTTGTATCTATACACACAAGGGAAAATTTCAGCTGATGCATTTTGGAAGAAAGACTATGCTAAAACAGCCATACCCTCTTCCTTCGGGAGAACCACTTACAGCATCTAATAATATCAGAGAATTAGGAGTAATTGTTGATAAGAATCTTAACTGGAGTGCCCATATCAACGATAAAGTCGATATAGCTCGTAGGATGAGCTCCTGGATCCTAAAAACGTTCCAGTCCAGAGAACAAGGTGTCACCATTCCTTTTCTCCTCCTTTGTACGGCCACACCTCAAATACTGCTGACCCCTGTGGTCTCCCCATACAAAACAAAACATCTCGAAAATTGAATTACCCCAGAGATCATTCACTAAAAGAATTAAAGGCGTGACTGATCTTGATTATTGGGTTCGCCTTAAAACATTGAAACTCTATTCTCTCCAGCGCCGCCGCGAGTGATACATCAGTTGCGCGTTGTGGAGAATATATTACCAGCATTACGCAAACGACCTCAACGTTAGCTTCAAAATTCATCCACTATCCAGTTCAGAATCATAACACATAAATACACTGCAAAACAATTTCTTTACCTTAACAGGCCCTGTCCTATTTAATATTGTCCCGAAAGAGATAAAAGAAGAAAAGTACCCCGTCACCTTTAAACGAAATATTGACAAATTTCTTCAAGGGGTACCAAATAAAGCACCTATACATGGATGCAATTCAATCAACAAGAACTCCCTGCTCGAATGGGCCATGATACCACAAAACCTGAATTAAAAAGGATTTAGCTAATCCTATCAGGTGGTGCTATTAAGTTAGACATGGCCTAATCTTTGGTCGAAACATATCTAAGTTATATATATATATATATATATATATATATAACCGGTTATATATATGACCATCCTCTCACACCGTCTCCGATGAAGGGATATAATAAATAAATATCCTGAAAACAGCTGTAAGACCTTCTATCTATAAATGTTCTATCTACACAGCGTTGTTTTTTTTATCTCACTACGCAAAAAATTCTTATATATATATAAAATGAGTAACCAGTAGAGGTGCAGATGCCAATCAATTACGGCCGTTTCTAATAAATCTTTTTATTGATTAATGAAAACATTACATCATTGTAAAGAAACCGTTTTCGTCAGATGAATTCATGAACTTCAAAATGAAGGACACTCGAAATGATTTAACATTTTTTAAATCCACGGAGCAAAAACATTTACAGTGATTCTGCTACTGCTTCAGTTGACAGAAATTCTGTTTACTGTTACTCATTTTTAGTTTATTCACCTGTCTCGGAATCTGCCTCTATGGACCATATATTTAATGTAAGGTCTGAATTTAATATATAACGTCCGAATTTAATATTATTTCTGAATAGCACAAGAGCGGATTTCTTTACTTATCTGGGTCTAATTGTCTACATACACTACTAAAATCTCATTTGGCCAGTATTTATATACGAAGTTTGATTTTTACATAATATTGTCGTGTGAGTATATTATGTGGAGGCGCAATGGCCCAGTGGTTGGGACAGCGGACTCGCGGTTGTAGGATCGCGGTTTCGATTCCCAGACCGGGCGTTGTGAGTGTTTATTGAGCGAAAACACCTAAAGCTCCACGAAACTCCGGCAGGGGGTGGTGGCGATCCCTGCTGTAGTCTTTCGCCACAACTTTCTCTCATTCTTTCTTCTGTTGGCCTGCTCGCTTAGCCAGCGGGTTAGCGTCACTTGAAGGCTAAAACAATGCGAAGCGCATTGTGACCAGCGATGTGTAGCAACATCTGATAGCCTGGTCGGTCACGGTAGTCACGGAGTATATTATACCAACCTAACGAGGTGCCTCAATTTAAGTGCCTAATTCAACTGAATCTTAATTAAATTCTATATGTATATGTGCGTGCGAGTGCGAGTGCGTGTGTGTGTGTGTGTAATAACTTGACAACTGGTATTGTTAAATTCGAGTCCTGTAACTTAGCGGTTCTGCAAAAGGAGATAGGTAGAATAAGTACCAATCTTAAAAGAAAACAAAGCAGCAAATAACTTTTGCTTGTTTGTTTTATGTGTGTGTGTGTGTGTGTGTGTGTGTGTGTGTGTGTGTGTGTGTATGTTCGTGTATCTCATAATGCAAAAGCATAGAACTGAATATTAAATTATTATTCTTCCGAAATTTATTTCTCTACAACATTATATTCAGCACATGTGACCGTGTAAAATTTATCATATGTAATATATTTTGTTTTATTATCCATAATGTTATTTTATTGTAACGTGAGTTTAATGAACTTCAGCAACATTTTACATCTGATACTGTCACTTATTCCTATTCGATTTTACGTCTTTGTTTCTTATTGTCACCATGACCACCTATAAACTGTAAACGAATAAACGTCCCCCTCTTTCTCTTTAACATTCCCATCATTGAAAATAATATTTCCTACGCTGTGGGCGTATTTGTAACGTTTTATGGTTTCTTCTTCGTAGCTCTATTCTCCCTCAACAATTTTTAATCGTCGCTTTTGAAATTTAAATCTTTCCAGATATATGGTGATGAAGTGCCAAGTAGACAATAACGAACTATTTTATCGGACAACCCAACAAGCACGTATATATATATATATATATATATATATATATATATATATATATATATATATATATATATATATATATATATATATATATATATATATATATATATATATATATATATATATATATATATATATATATATATATATATATATATATATATATATATATATATATGTATATATATAGTATATTTGCCACCTAAATATGGCTAACCCTGACACCAGCTACATCAGTAATGGTTTCTACAGTCATAGCAGACGAAGATTATGGTTTTTACTTGTTTCAGTAATTTGACTGCGGTCATGCTGGAGCACCGCCTTAGGTTTGCTTACTTTTCTTTTCTTTCTTCTCGTTCCACTGCTTGCATCAAATTACTTCATGCTTTTTCCGTTTGGGCAGTGACATTAATGTGTCTGAGGAACTGAAACGAAATGTAAAACCTTTATTTCCAGGCGTTTTCTCGGAGGAACTGGGCTGTTGCCCGAATACAAAGGCAAAAACTGCAGTAAAACAAAGTGCAACACCTCTATTGAAGCCCAAAAGGAATGTAACGTTCATGGCAATAGACCAAGTAATAGACCAAGCAAACAAGGAACTTGAAATACTTGAAAGCTTAGGAACAATCGAGAAGACGGACCACTTAGACTGGGCAGCACCTACGGTCTACATAAAAAGGAAAAATAACAAGAGTTTGTGCAGATTTTTCAACAGGTTTGAATGATTGCCTAATCTCACATAACTGCCCATTGCCGAATCTTGTGTCCGCAAAATTAAATGGCGGGAAATTCTTCTCGAAATTAGATCTCTCGGAAGCATATCTACAAATACAAATAGAAGAAGAATACTCACATTTATTAACCATCAACACGTACCGTGGCTTATTTAAATTTAAACGGCTTCCTTTCCGTGTAAAAGTGTCTCCTTCCATGATTTCAGGAAATAATGGATGACTGTGATTTTGCTATCGCCTATTTAGACGATATTCTTATAAAAAGTGAATCATATGTACGACATGTAGAACACATTAAAAGGGTACTCAAGAAGATTAGAGAATACGAGTTCAAGCTAACGGGAGTTCTTTATGAAAAAAATTAACACCTAAATTTATCCAGCAGGTTCAGCAGACCATTGATTACAATTCCAGAAAGTCAATTGGAAAACATTTCCATGTGTCAGAAGGAACAGTCAGAAATGTTGTCCACGAAGATTTATATCTGACATATAAGTCTTATTTGATGAGGAAAGGTCAATTTGTCAGAAAAAGGAAAAGAAAAATCACTACACTAGATCTTAGACATCCTGGTATTTCGAGGATGAAAGCTTTAATGCATAGCTAGGTGTACTGATCAAAAATGGATAGTGAAATCGAAAATTTAGTGAAAGGCTGTAGCGTATGTGCTCTAGCGGCAAAATTATCGACAATAAAAAGTGAACCTTGGCCAAAAGTAGATGTTCCGTGGTCGAGACTATACATCGATTTCGCTGGTCCTTACTACTTCGTACTACTTAGTGATATTTGATAATTTATCTAAATGCCCAGAAATTTGTAAGTGAAAAACTAACCTCTTCAACTGTGACAAATTTTTTACATGAGATGTTTGCGAGATTTGGCATCCCAGACGCGATAATGTCTGACAAAGGAACGCAAGCTATGTCTTGTGAATTTAAAACGCTCTGTAAAACGTTCGCTGTAGAATATCTAACTACGGCGTCATACCATCTCAGATCTGACGGACAAGAAGAACGCTTTGTCTATGTCCAAGAGAGTCCTTAGAAAATTGAATAAGGAAGTCACTGGTGAGATTGTTCTACAACAATTCTTAAGAGTATACCGTGTGACAGCAAATCCAAATACACCAGCATGTATGTCACCAACAGAGCTGATGTTTGCGAGGAAAGTAAAATCAGTATTCAACAAATTGCTACCTGTCTGGAAAAGAAAAATTGCAATGGAAAATACAGCAAGATTTTTCAAAATTGGTGAAAAGGTAATTTTGAGGTCATATAAGAACGGAAAACAGAGCTGAGAGAATGACGTGTTTACCAAACGCTGAAGAAAAATGCTATACTTGGTAAAAAGTAGAAAACGCTTTTACAAGAGACATATGAATTAACTGTATATATGTATATATGTATGTATATATTCATATATATGTATGCATACACACACACACGTATATATAGGGATAAAAAGATTAAAAATAAAATATATATACAGAGTATGTAATGTATCTGAGGATATACCGTTTTGGGGGCATTGTTGACTGCATAATCTTTGTTTCAATATCAAAGCATTCTAAACACTCTGAAATCCTCAGAACACCCGAATTTACGACAACAGGTTCAACAGACCATTGATTACAATCACTGGAAAAAGGATATATGTATTTGCATTGGGACCCCTTTGCATCGAAGAGCGGTGATTGTTGTGCGCTGACGACGGGTAAATACTCAGAAACCCGGGTCCGTGCGTGTCACGTCAGGTCGACGATGGGAAGGATGGCTTCCCTTTGCAAATACTGATAGGACACAGAAAGTGTGTCAATAGCCAGCTGGAGAAGATGTTCTCCTGGGGCTACAAGCTACAGTAGCATCCACCCTTAGTGGTTAGCCACATTTAAGTGGAAAATATACTTCACACACACACATACACATACACACACACACACACACAGACACACACACACACACACACACACACACACATATATATGTATGTGTGTGTGTGTTTGTCTGTTTGTGTGTGTTTATGTGTCAGTTTGTGTGTCCGTGTGTGCATGTATATATAAACATACGTATAGAAATACCTGATTAGACCAAGGTGTGGATTCAGAAAATCGTGTGGCTATCTCAGAAAGGTCTTCTTACAGATAGACCTAACAGTTGACATTATAATTAATAAAAAGAAGTGTAACGCAGAGCATCCATGGTTGGATCTAGAAGATCTGATCGAGGAAATTATTGTTATCTACTCTAGGCAGAAGGCCCAAAATTTTTGGGGAGGGGGCCAGTCGCTTAGATTAATCCAAGTACGCAACTGGTACTTAATTTATTGATCCCGAAAGGATGATAAGCAAGTCGACCTCGACTGAATTTGAACACAGACTGTAAAGACAGATGAAATACCGCTAAGTATTTTACCCAGAGTGCTAACGTTTCTTATTTATTGCCCACAAGGGGCTAAATACAGAGGGGGCAAACAAGCACAGACAAAGGGATTTAGTCGATTACATCGACCCCAGTGTGTAACTAGTACTTATTTAATCGATCCCGAAGGATGAAAGGCGAAGTCGACCTCGGCGGAATTTGAACTCAGAACGTAGCGGCAGACGAAATACCTATTTCTTTACTACCCACAATGGGCTAAACACAGAGGGAACAAACAACGACAGACAAACGGATTAAATCGATTATATTGACTCCAGTGTGTAACTGGTACTTAATTTATCGACCTCGAAAGGATGAAAGACAAAGTAGACCTCGGCGGAATTTGAACTCAGAACGTAGCGGCAGACGAAATACCGCTAATCATTTCGCCCGGCGCACTAACGTTTCTTATTTCTTTATTGTCCACAAGGGGTGAAACATAGAGGGGACAAACAAGGACAGACAAACGGATTAACTCGATTATATCGACCCCAGTGCGTAACTGGTACTTAATTTATCGACCCCGAAAAGATGAAAGGCAAAGTCGACCTCAGCGGAATTTGAACTGAGAACGTAGCGGCAGACGAAATACCTATTTCTTTACTACCCACAAGGGGTTAAACACAGAGGGGACAAACAAGGATAGACACGCAGATTAAGTCGATTATATCGACCCCAGTGCGTAACTGGTACTTAATTCATCGACCCCGAAAGGATGAAAGGCAAAGTCGGAATTTGAATTCAGAACGTAGCGGCAGACGAAATACCGCTAAGCAATTCGTCCCGCGTGCTAACGTTTCTGCCAGCTCGCCACCATCATCGAGGTAAATATTTCGTGAAGAATATATAGAAGCATAATATCATAGAAGAAACATATATTCGATGAGATGAAGTATTTTCAAAACAATTGCATTAATCACGCAACAATGAAATATTGACGTAAGGAAAGGAAACCTTATATTGATAATCCTTTCAGTTTTTCAACTTGTAATCTATGTTATCTTCATAATGTTGGACATTTATGTCACTGAATGTTTCGTAAACCTAAGAAAATTGATAAGAAATCGTAGCGTGTTATTCATGTGACAAACACTTGTCTTTAAAATGAAAGTTGGTTTGAAAAGATTTATGTCACTATTTACATTATTTACCTTTGGCGGATATTAGTCCTCATCTTGTTTGTTGTTAACACAACGTTTTGGCTGACATACCCTCCAGCCTTCATCTTGATGAAGGCTGAAGGGTATATTAGACGAAGCGTTGTGTTATCAACAAGCAAGATGAGGAGAAATATCGTCAAATGTAAATAATGTAAATAATGTAAATAATTCCTCATCTCTTAAATATAGAACAAGATTTACTTCAGTAGACAATACCAGTTGTTCTGATTTTCCGTTTTACTGAACTGAGTAAGGGACATTTATGTAGCTAGTAATTGTTTACCACCAACCACCACTTGACAAACGATGTTGGTTTGTTTACGTTTCTATAACCGAGCAGTTCCGTTATAGAGAAGTGTCCGATAGTGTAAGTACCATGTTATAAAAAAGTACTGGAGTCGATTTGTTAAACTAAAGTCTTCAAAGTGGTGCCCTAGTATGGCCGCAGTCCAGGGTTTGTAACAAGTAAATAATAAAAGTTATTTATGCATCAAAATATATACAAGAATAATTCTAAAACGTAGAATTTTTAGTTTTCCCTAATAGAACTTAGTGCAGTCTGGAATGAGCAACCAAACACAAATTAGCTCTGCTTCACTTAAACTATAAATAATCTTGTATAGTTTGTGGAACAGTTCTGCTTATTTCAACGGTTATATGATCAAACGAGCTCTGATCGAAGTTAATACTATTTAAAACCGGGAACGCTATGTGGGAGAATCAAAAGTTTTATCCGCAATAGGATTATAAAACGTTTAAAATACGTAAATATATTTCAGTATATATTTAAGCCATTTGAAACTACAGACTACATACGTAAAGGAGCCAACAAGACCCCAGCCAAATAAACAATACGTAATGTATGTACGTTATGTAATTAAAACACTATGAACATCACCCTTTGGTCTCGGACTAGTGAATGATTACAAGGCAACCACCACCATCACGACGACGATCACCACCACCACCACCACCACCACCACCACCACCACCACCACCACCACCACCACCACCACTACAACCACCACCACTACCACCACCACCTCCTTCACCACCACCACCTCCTTCACCACCACCACAACCACCGACGCTGCTTCTGCTGCTGCTGCTGCTGCTACTACTACTACTACTACTACTACTACTACTACTACTAATTGTTATGGTTTACTACTTATGTGCTACTATTTTTTGCACATGCTCATATTCTTACAACAGCAATGCTTTGTTACTAGTTTAATTCTGCAATTTCATAATAATAGTAATAATGATAATAATAATAATAATAATAATAATAACAATAATAATAATAAAGACAGTTCTAAAGACACTATTAAAGACAGTTCATGGATTTACCAAAGAAATAGATATGAAATTTGGATTAGAAAAATGCGCCAAAGTAACCATGAAAAGAGGAAAACTAGTTAAGAGTAACAACATCACACTAGATAAAACCAATGAAATAAAAGAAATAGACCAAAGCCAAACTTACAAATACTTAGGAATCCATGAACTAGATAAGACACAACACACACAAATGAAAGAGAAAATAAAAAAAGAATATTATAGACGAGTTAGATCAATACTAAAAACAGAGCTCAATGCTAAAAACAAGATAATAGGTATCAACACTTTAGCTGTCCCAGTTATAAGTTACAGCTACAATATCCTTAACTGGACACGAAATGAACTGTCCAAAATAGATAGGAAAACAAGAAAATACTGACAGGATCTAGGATGCATCACCCAAAATCTGACATAGAAAGACTATATATACAACGTATAGAAGGTGGTAGAGGCCTTATACAGCTGGAAAACTACTATAAATAACCACCATAGGACTGCAAAAATACCTACTTCAGAAGGAAGGAAAATTGATCCAGATAGCAGCAAAACACGAGCAAAACAAAAAACTGTTCTCAGTATTTAAGGAAGCTGACAAATACAAACAAGAAATCATACCACCTAGTAAACACAAAGAAGAAGAAGAAGAAGATGAAGAAACAACAAAAGCTATAAAACAAATGAAATCCAAACTAAAAATAGAACAGCAACGAGCCATGATAAAACGATGGCAAGAAAAGCCCCTTCATGGTAAATACTGCACTAAACTAAACGCAAAAGAAATAGACAAAGAAAAATCCCAGCAATGGTTGAGAAGCTCAGGACTCAAAGCAGAAACAGAGGGATTTTTAATTGCAGCACAAGACCAAAGCCTCCCAACCAGAAATTACCAAAATCATGTAATGAAAAGAAATATTACAAGTAACTGCAGAATATGTGGAGATGGACAAGAAACAATAAATAATATTATCTCTAGCTGCCCAGTCCTGGCTAAGAAGGAATATATTCACAGACATGACAGAGTTGGAACCTACATACATTGGAAGCTATGCCAACATTATGGAATAACAACAGAAAAAAGATGGTATAGGCACACACCAGAAAAGGTCACAGAAAACGAGAAAGCAACCATACTCTGGGATATGCCGATACACACAGATAGAGAAATTAAGGCCAACAGACAAGATATAGTTGTCAGAGATCATGAAGGAAAAAAATGCTTTCTAATTGATGTATCAATACCGGCAGATGACAACGTGTCTCTAAAAGAAATGGAGAAACTCTCAAAATACAAAGACCTGGAAATAGAGGTAACTAGGATGTGGAACCTGAAAACAGAAACAATTCCTATCATAGTAGGTGCATTAGGCATGATAAAAAATATTCAGACAAATACATAACAAAAACACCAGGACTTACAAACACATATAACATACAAAAAATTGCACTACTAGGCACTGCACACATCCTACGCAGAACACTTTCCATACAATAACCATGAGAGCATCACAACAAATCACAGCACATACCCAAGGCACACAGAGCTGCGCTCGGTAGTGAAGTGAAAGCACGCTATAAAAATAAAACTACTGAATAATA
>NC_043006.1:60416798-60464298 GCF_006345805.1 Octopus sinensis
CACACACCCCTCCCTCCTCCTGCTCGGACTCCTTTATCTCTTCTTGCACCTAATTCCTTTAACACTCTCTACACCTCCTCGAGTTGCCTTTCCCCCCTCTCCATAGTTCCACTGGCATTCCACTTCACCCATTCTACCTTTATATTTGCCTCTGCTATGATTTGAAACATTAGATATTTATCTCTCCACCCTAACGAAGGAGGCCGGATTTACTTAATGTTTATATACATCCTCTACTTGGAGCATATCCTTTACATTATGCCAACGTCATCTGCCAACATTATGATGTAATTCTGAGACGGCCAGAAAAAGTTGTAGGAGATGTAAGAACATACACTTTCCCATTTTTTAAAATTTTTTATGGTTTTGTACTCTGTGTAAATCAACTACTGTTAATATATATCTATGCATGAATTTTCATCGTCTGAATATTTTAGTCTTTGTTTCTCTCGATTTACATATACATATGTATATATATTTTATATATAAAATCCAAGAGGTTTCAGTTGTTTATTTGAATCATTACTTCTAAATAAATATGCATATTGTATATATATATATATATATATATATATATATGGAAGCATATATATATATATATTTATATATATCTACATATATATATATATATATATATATATATACATATATTCATATACATATCTACATACACACACACGCATATACATATATGTATGTATATATGTATGTATGAATGTATATATATATATATATATATATATATATATATATATATATATATATATATATATATATAAGCGAATGAAGATGAAGTTTAGGTCGTGAAATTAACTCTTGTCATTTAGTTGGTGGATTGCCAGAACTGTTATTGCTGTAAAAACGTTATTGTCTTCATTTATTAAGAAAATATTTATACTGCAACATTGTCTTCATTACTTGAATTACTTATGCTAGTGTACTTAACAATGTAGATATATATATATATATATATATATATATATGCCTCCATTAATCCAGCCATACTCACACACACACACATATGCATAGACACACAGATACATACACACACTCTCTCTCACACACATGTATGTATAAATGCATGCATGTGTGTATCTTTGTATCTATGTATGTGTATATACTTACAAGGAAACTCTGTAAACGCTTTATATATATATAGATATATGTGTGTGTGTGTGCGTATGTCTGCGTGTGTATTCATATATATATACACATACATACACAATATATACATCTGGTTATGTATATATTCATTCTATATCTATCTATCTATATTTATATACGCATGTATGTGTGTGTATGTGTATATACATATATACATATATCTCTAAATACACTCAAAGCGGGAAGGAAAGGGAAAGAGACTGAGATACAAAGAAATGGAAATAATGACCATGAAGGCGCTATGTTGACTTGTAATTAAGAATATATTTATTTAGTTAGATATGATTACAAATGTCCGATCAGTTCGTTTAGAATTGTTTCTGCTGTATATTATTGTTGTGATGTCGTTTAACACAGCAAAGAGAAAATCCTTCTTATGAAATTACGCAAATTATTGAAACAATAATTACATTAAATGAATTAAATAATTTTAGCAATTCAAGGCCGTCTACCAAAGAAAATGGTACAGTCTACAAACTTACCAAATTGTAAGAGCTGTTCTTAAACTGATTCTTCGACTAATAGGCGCAAGATGGATGCGTGGCAAGAGGCTTACTTCCTAACCACGCGGTTCCAGGTTCTGTTCCACTGCATGCACCCTTGGACAAGTATCCTCTACTAATCCTCGAGCCGACAAAAAGACTTGTGCGTGGATTAGGTAGAAAGAAACTGGATCTCCATTGTTTACTTGGTTATAAGATCTCCTCTGTTCTGTCTCAAATAATCTATTTTGTTGATGGGCGGCGAGCTGGCAGAAACGTTAGCACGCTGGGCGAAATGCGTAGCCGTATATCGTCTGCCGTTACGTTCTAAGTTCAAATTCCGCCGAGGTCGACTTTGCCTTTCATCCTTTGGGGGTCGATAAATAAAGTACCAGTTACGCACTGGGGTCGATGTAATCGACTTGATCCGTTTTTGTCTTTAGCTCCTTGTGGGTAATAAAGAAACAGATACTGATCTATTCTTTTCTGATATCTGGACAGCTTGCCTGCTACTGCTATGATACGCTGTTTCAACTCTTCTACTATTGTCCAAATCCTTTCTCTTTATTGTTGTTGTTGTTGTTGCTGCTGTTGCTGCTGTTGCTGCTGTTGCTGTTGTTGTTGTTGTCGTTCTCCTCCTTCACTACCTCCTCCCCCTCCCCCTCCCCCTCCTTCTCCTTCTCCTTCTCCTTCTCCTCCTTCTCCTTCTTCTTCTTCTTCTTCTTCTTCTTCTTCTTCTTCTTCTTCTTCTTCTCTTCTTTCAATTTTGTTTCCATTTCTTTCCGAGTGTTTTACCAACACCTAGGGCAGAAAAGAAAAAAGAATACCAAGAGACTCACTGTATACATCGGTACGCAATTAAAATAAACACACCAGATTGTTCATTTACAAAGTTCTATGGTAGAAAAAAAAAGTGAAGTAAAACAGAGGAAAGAAAGAAAAAAGAAAAAAAAACAAAGTAAATAAGAGGCGAAAAGAAACAAAATTCACAGCGACAATGTTCTTCTTAATAGGTGTGACGTAGCCGTGAAGGCAATTTCAGGATCGACTAGTTCTCTCTTTCCAAATTTCAGGCTTTGTGTCTATAGTAGAAAGGATTATTATTATTATTATTATTATTATTATTAATTTTAGTATTAGTATTAGTATTAGTATTAGTATTAGTAGTAGTAGTAGCAATTGTAATTTTCTTGTTGGTTCCACTGTTGTCATACACTTAGCAATTTATGCTTGAGACTTCAACAGCATTTGCAAAAGACAACATCAAACTACCTTATTTAAATAACATAAAAGTCCTAAGACCTACTCCCGAGTTGTTATTGCTTACAACAGGATTATTGATTCATGTTGTTTTGAAATCAATATATTGATAGCTTAAACCACTGTAAACAGCCTTGCAAATAACCTTTTCGCATTCGATAGTGTGTGTATTATCTGCCGTTATTTTTAATGCTATGATGAATAATTTCCTTTGTGAAACAGATGTGGGTTTGTAAAAGCTTGAGTAAATGCCATCAAGCGATGCATTGATAATCTATTGAACCATTTTCTATAATTGAATCACTTAAAGAACAAACAACAACAAATATGGCTTATATAGTTGTGAAAGAACATACACGATTTTCTTTATTAACTTGGCTACTGCAGCAATTAAACAGAATTCCGCCATTTTATGCCATCTAAACGCAACAACGACCTCATGAATGATCTTTTAGGAAAATAGGAATACGACACCCTCAGCTGTGAAATAATATCCTGTCAATTATGACTCAAGATTTAACCTCAACCGAATTTATTCATAAAACGTCCTTTATCAAATTAATTCCCGCTCATTGCATTTTTGCTTTTCATTAGAATCGTGTGTCCTTAGAAAATTAATGGGAGTGATTGGAAATCGAAGATTTTCTGTAGTTTTATCGTTCCACCTTTCTATCTTCCTTTCTTTCCGGTGTAATTTGATGTTTTAACATCTTAAGTCCACAAAGCAAATTCGGCCTGTTAATAGTTTGAAATAAAAAAATGTAAAAAAAAAAAAAAAAGAAAATTTAAAAGAAGCAGAAAAAAAAAATCAAGCTACATTCTTTTCGTAGAATTTGCAATAATTGTGGTGAAATTTCTGCAGGTGACGTATAAGTTCCTACAGAAATTTTCAAGAAGAAGAAGAAGAAGAAGAAAACGAAGAAGGAAGAGAAGATGGAGGAGGAGGAGGAGGAGCAGAAGAAGAAGAAGAAGCGAGATGACGACGACAACGACGAATATAATAATGATAACGATAATAATAATAATGATGATGATGATGATGATGATGATGATAAATAAGAAGAAAATAAGGAAGAACTGGAAGGTGTAGACATTGAAGGAATCTGTAAGTGAATAGGTGAATTAACCTCAGGCTAAACCTTATATGCGCCGTGGATGGCAAAGATGTTTGCCTTGACATTGAAGCTCTTCATCAAATACATTCGATAGTCAAGGGACAGTCAAAATCAATCGCATTGCCGTAGAAGCAAATTCAGTATTTCTTCACTTTTCAAATGAAACTTCCTCATAATTTTTCTCTTCAACTTCGTGTTTTGATTAAGTTCTTTGTGCTGAAGGCTCAATATTTAAATAGCTATTTCCTAAAAGAAAGAATACTAAAAAGTACATCAATAAACCAAACAAACAACACGATATCAATAAAAAAAAAAAAAAGAACAAAATAAAGCAAAGATAAAACATATGATTCTCTCTTCTATAAGTCGATAGCAAATCATCGCTTAAAACAACCTTGTCACGTTATTGTTTTGCGTCGTTTATATATACAGTACATACATATATATGTATGTATATATGTATATAAATGAAGGCATATATGGGTATATGTACATACATAATTGATACACACATATATATATATACACACATATAAACACACACATAGACAAATATATATATATATATATATTCACTTTTGTTAGGCAAGTACGTACATATGTATGTGTTTGTACGTTTGTATGTATGTAATACGTGTGTACGTATGGATGCATATATGTGTAAATATATATAAATATATTTATGTGTGTGTGTGTGTGTTTGTGTGTGTGTCTCTGTGTGTGTGAATGTGTTTGCCTATGTATGTTTGTTAAAGATGTTTAAGGAATCTTCAGCTACTACAGTGAGCGTGTCCACGAACTTGTGTAAATCTACTTTTGTTTTCAGGCGCATCCTCTGGGTTTTCTCCTCCTCTTGAAACTCGTTATATTTTGAATTTTAGTGTTTTTTTATTCCTCCTCAGCATTATTGTCTGTTGATAAATCATTTCCGTATCCAACTCTTTTCGAAGACCACTGTCTCCAAATAGTCAGTCCTCGCCAAAAACGCACTATATTTTAACCACTTTTGCATTTTCTCTCACAGAAATACTATCTCACTTGTTATTCTTACTTCTCACTTTGTTGTTGTTCTTCCTCTTGTTGATGTTTTTATTATTATTTTTCCTTCTGCCTATCTTCATATTATTACTATTGCTTCTCATACAACTATATTTCATTCACAGAACCGTTATTATAGTTATTCTCACTCCTCTTCTATTTTTCTTTAATTATATTTCTGTGTCGTTGTTGTCAGTAATTTTTTGTTAGAATTTTTATCATTGCTGACGATGAAAGGCGTCTTTATAATTTATTTTTTGTTCTTAGTATCAGCACTAATCCATTAGAGTAACTTGGCTTTTATCTCTAGCGGGTCGAGAAATCACGTAGAGGCTTATTCTTGTAGAGGTACGTTACAATATTTGCCATGATGATGATGATGTTGATGGTAGGGGGAGATATACAATGATGATGGTCTTGATTATGATCAAAGACGTTCTAGATGTACTCTGTCTTGTAATTTTACTTCTTTCACTACGTCGCCCACTGTAACCTTTATTCATTTTAAAAGTTTATATAACTTCTGAGAGTGATATTCCAGAGATTTGACTGCTACTTCTAACAGCTGCTGCAACAACTGATGCTCTTTTTTGGCTCTTTATCGAAACTATTGTTGACTTAGTAGCTAGGGTGTTGGGTTAACAGCGATAAGGTGATGGGTTCGATTACTATAATAGGCATTGCTTTATGTCCTTGAGCAAGGGGTTTCATTTTGCATTGTTTCTATCAAATGAACTCAAAGGGAGTACTTACCAACTGCTAATGCAGTCCCCCAATTCCTTTAGCTGTTACATGCTCAATAGTGTGTCTATCTGGCCGTGACTACACACGCCCTTAAAGAATTAGCGAAAGCATTCGATACGTTCGCGGACCATACCTACTTGCGTATAACGGCCGTAGTTTGCAATTTTCCTAGCATAACTGTGACGTAAAAAATGGCGACAGTTCTATTAATAATAGAAAATAGTTAACTAAAACAATGGGAGAAACCATTGATAAACGTCAACAAACAAGCAAACATATGTACATGCACATATTTGAATATATATATATATATATATATATATATATATATATATATATAAAATTAAAATCAAAATGAGGGTGAAAAAATTGTATATTAATTTAATAACATCAATTTAACACCAGTGGTTTAACGCTTAAAAAACTGAGATTCAGTAGATATTATTAATACACATATGAGAGAGAATCTACTAAAGTGGACGCCCTTACGCTAACCACTAAAAATTGTTCTCAAGAAAACTTAGCACACTATGAACGTAAGCGAGCAGGATAAATGAAAAATAACAAAACTATAGATTAACCCCATACAGTTGCTTCACTGTTAATAAATTATGCAATTTTACTTACACAATTAATTTGCAGTTCCTCAGTGGAGTCCGTCAAAATCATTATTTGTCGAACTGCACGCCATATCTTTAACACGAGGTCAAAAACACAAGCAGTACGGCCTATAATATTCATAGTTATATTCAAATGTCCTCGTTCTAGCGCGCCAAATTCCCGGAAAAACAGTGAAACAATTGTATGGGGTTAGTCTATAGTTTTGTTATTTTTCATTTGTCCTGCTCGCTTACGTTCATAGTTTGCTAAGTTTTTCATGAGAACAATTTTTAGTGGTTAGCGTAAAGGCGTCCACTTTAGTAGATTCTTTTTCATATGTGTATTAATATATATAGTAGAAATATGTTATAAAAAGAAAATACAAAATACACGTGGAAATGTAAGGGTAAAATATGAAAAATCAACGAAAATGCACATTGCAAATAAAAAAAGGCTATTTATGACAGGTAACGACAAATATATACATTTAGATTGACTGAGGTAGTAATACGAGTCATAAAAGTCATTATTATGAGATGATTATAAGATGATAATAAAGAGAGAAAACAAAACGGACCATG
This sequence comes from Octopus sinensis, assembly GCF_006345805.1. Lineage (NCBI taxonomy): Eukaryota > Metazoa > Mollusca > Cephalopoda > Octopoda > Octopodidae > Octopus > Octopus sinensis. The sequence continues at coordinate 60,423,783 of NC_043006.1, forward strand.
GTTACGCAAAGCTATTCATCGTTTGAAAAAATATATATATATATATATACATACACAAGGTGCGATGGGTGAAGTGTCATCATTTTATACTTTTAATTTCGCGCATGCACATTGTTTTTGATTTTGTCGACTACACAGTATAGTAGGGTCAGTTGGGAACCGTCTGTGAGAAAAACAGCACCATGACGCAATTCACTCGGCCAGAAATTTGGAAACGACTTGCTGTACTGCTTAGTATTCGCACCAGAAGATCCAATATGAACATTTTAGAGTGTTTGGGTATCAATCTGAGGACAGTGCAATCGGCGCAATCGGAGGACATATACTGAGAGTGATAAATGTCAAGCATCCAGCCAACTTCATACTGTTTGGAGTTGGAGTGATCATTTGTGATGGTGACGTTATGCCTTCATTCATATTTCCACACGGTCTCAGACTCAGCACGGACGTCAACATGAAATGCCTGGAGGAGGTAGTGCTGCTTTGGGTTAAGAGGGTGTCTGGCAACAGGACTCCGCACCATGTCACACAAACAGGAGAATCCAGTCATGGCTGTCAGACAATTTCTGCGACCACATCATCCCTAACATCTAGTCACTTAACTCCCTAGACTGCAACCCCCTTGATTGTTATGCGTGGGTCGCAATTGATGAAGACCGACATAACTCCTTGTAACACCAACGTTGAACTGAAGGCAAGGATTATGGCAGCACTCACCAACTCAAACAAGGAGACCATTCAGAAGAGTTGCAGGAGATTCCAAAGTCGTCCGGAGGTCGTGGTTGAAGTCAATGGCGATTTTATTGAATAAATTTACTCTGTAATATATTTCAAGGTAAATTTTTATGTAATTTTGGTAAATATATCTGTTAAAATGGGATATCAGTGTTATTTTCATTTTTGCGTAATTAAGACGTAGTTATTCCCTGCATCCTGTTTATACACATATGAAACAGCTACTTTTGCATCCTCACATAGATCAGGTATACTTCGTACAGTCGCATGCGTTTCTCATCGCAACCCTTACCTCTTTACAATTAAGGTAATATTTCACCATGCCCGAACATCACGTGAAACATTGATAGCAAAGAATACTTCTTGCACGAAAGTCACACTTGCTTACATCTGCTGTGTGATGTCAAGGCAATGAGACCACAAAACACACACATGCACACACATAAATAAATAAATACATACATACATACATACATACACACACACACATACATACATACATGCATATATATATATATATATATATATATATATATATATATTTATATATATATATTTATATATATATATATATATATATATATATATATATATATATATATATATATATATATATATATATATATATATATATAATGCTTGTATGTGTAAGTGTTCTACTATAGCCTCAGGCCGACTAAAGCCTTGTGAATTGATTTGGTAGAAACTGAAAGAAGCTCGTCGCATATACATATCTATGTGTGTGTCTTTCTGTCTGAATTTGTCCTCCCACCACTTGACAATCAATCTTGATGTATTTACGTCCCAGTGTCTTAGCAGTTCAGCTAGAAAGACCGATGGAATAAGTACCAGGTTTAAAAAAAGTACTGGCGTGAATTCACTCGACTAAAAACATTGTTCAAGGCGGTGTCCGAGTATGGCCGCAGTCTAATGACTGAAGCAAGTAGGAGATAAAAGATAAAAGGTTTATATAGACACGCATGTATATATACGGATTTCAGCTTAAATATTAAAAGTCAGAGCATTCATGGGAAATACTAAATGAGGTTTATTATTCAAGATGGACCTCTTTTGCGGTTCACACACTTCTTCCATTGATGTTGTAGTGCTTGGATCCTATTTGTGAAGAAGCTGTAATCCTGTTGGTCAAACAAAACGTCATCAACAGTAGATATGACATCTTCATCATTGCCATACTGGTTTCCAGCCAAGTGCTTTTCATGCGTTTTTTGACGGTGGCGAGCTGGCAGAAACATTAGTACGCCGGGCGAAATGCTTTGCGGTATTTCGCCTGCCGTTACGTTCTGAGTTCAAATTCCGCCGAGTTGACTTTGCCTTTCATCCTTTCGGGGTTGATAAATTAAGTACCAGTTACGCACTGGGGTCGATGTAATCGACTTAATCCCTTTGTCTGTCCTTGATTGTCCCCTCTGTGTTTAGCCCCTTGTGGGCAATAAAGAAATACGTGTTTTCCTGCTGAAGAACAGATGATAGTCAGGTGGGGATATATCAGGGGAATAGGGAGGGTGAGCATCTAGTTCAAAGCCACAGTCACGCACAGCAACCATTGAAACCAAGCACTTGAGTGCCTGAACATTGTCCTGATAAAACAGGACCCGTTTCGTCTGTTTTTCCGGGACTTGATAGACTTTCGTACCTATATGGTCACTCGGTGACCATATAAAAACACGTCAATTTTTGGCAAATACATGCTGCATTATTGGTTTTGTGGATGACGTTGATGATGATGATGATAACGATAATGATGCGGGGAGTATGGTGAAGATTATGAAGATGATAATGATAATAATGCTGGTAATGATGGTGATGGATACGGTAGCGATAGTTATGGTGACGTATGTGTGTGGTGACTATGATGAAGATGATAATAATGCTGCTGCTGCTGCTGCTGATGGTGGTGGTGGTGGTGGTGCTGCTGATGATGGTGGTGGAGATGATGATGGCGATGAGCGTGTATTGTCGATGATGATAATGATGATAATGATGATGATGATTATGATAATGGGTAATATTTCTACTTGAAATTGTCAGAGAGTATCGTTGCTCTCCTTCTGTTCATCGGAAATTTTTTCTTTCGCTTCTAGCGTTGTATCTGCATTTAATGGTTTCGTTTCTGTTATTATCGATGCATTATATTCTTGTTAGTGTTGTTGCCGTTCTTAATAGATTTCAATCTTTCATTCACCATTGTATTTCTTTTACTGGCTTCACTCTTTCGATTACGCGCAAGCTGGTGCACCGCCTATCATAGATTTACTTATCGTTTTACTCATGTCAATGCATGCTGTTTTTATTATTGTTGCGTTATTCTTGCTCTTATTGTAATTGCTGCCATAGTTGCTTTTGCTGTTTTTCTTATAAGCATAGGTTATCTAGTTGTTTTGAGTGTCGGTCACGCTTTACAAGCGTCTATCTTATCATCTTTGTTAATACTCATATTTATGTAGGTCTCTCTTCCTGAGACATTGTTGACTCTGTTTCTTGTGATGCTGTTTATTACAATGTGTTTTAAAAGTTGTAGTTGTTATTGTGGTTTCGTTGTAATCAATGGCATTGCATTTATCACCGTAAAACTTTTAATTAATTTCAGGTGTCATATCAGAATTGTCTTGTTTCAATTATTAGAAGAAAGCCCAAGGAAACCAAAATTAATTTACCGCTTCCGAAATGATTTAATTCTTCCGTTTAAATGGCAAAATCTTTTACGATAATCCTAGATAATTCCCTAACATATTAAATCAGATCCAACACAATCATCACAAGAAAACGTACATAGACACACACACACACATACACAGACATGCATATATATGTGTGCGCGTGTGTATTTTTGTCTGTCTGTGTAATCATACACGCTCATTTACATACAAAATATTTCTAAGTATGTGTATAAATGAATGTAACCATATATGTGCTTCTGAGTGTGTGCATGCATAATTCCAGTAGCGTGTGAGTGTATGTGTACGTGCGTATACACAAGTGTGTGTTGTGTATTTTAAATACAGTCATCACTTTGTTGCTTTTGTATCTAGTTCAACCGAGGAATTTTTAAATATAAAATAGTTCGTAATTAGCAATCCTCTTTTCAATAATGCGTAGGCATATTTTTGTAATCCGAACTAATGAGCCAATATGAGAATAAAAGCCACTAAAGAAAAAGCAACCAAATCAACTACCAATCACATTTCCTTTCTGAAAGGCAATAATAATTTTGGATAATGTAAATCAAGGTACTATACCAAGATAAACGATGGGTATATCAATGACTGAGCGTCACCCATTATAAGTTCGCTCAGTCTCGGCTGAAGCGAAGGCTAAACAACATGAACGATATTTATACCTCAAAAGATACTTTCACATAAAACCTTATACATGTTAGTTTATATTTAAAAGAAAGTGCTGGATTATAAAACTAAGGAAAAGTGGACGATGTGCTTACCACCCACCAGTATTCTGCCGCTTTGGGGCAAAAAGTTGGTTGACAGTAAAACTAAGAATGTACTTGTAACCATTAGATTTTGTCACTCTGTATATATTGTGGAACTTGTCAGTAGAATGTGTAAGGTTTACAAAATCACATTATTTTAATCATACACTTTTAAATTGTTCCTCGATGATAGAGTACTAAGTGCATGGCATTACTGTAGAATATGTTATTCTCTTATCTGAAATATGGTTCATGTTGAAGTGTTTTATAGAAATTGATTATTCATATGAAGAATATGAGATGTACAGCGTCTCGAATCCGAATAATGGGAATTCAGCCTTTATATATGAGCCGATTTAATTTTATCCACATGTAGAAACCGCCAAATAAGCTAAAGGTGTTTCTTACCTACCGGTGGTCTGTCAAAATTTCTCGTTGGTATCTAAAAAAAAAGTTTAGATAAATAAAGAGCGGTGTTTTTAAACAGCCCTCGAACGATAGTTTTTATAGAGATCGTACGCTGTAATGTTTGGCCTTTAAATATGACTTTATATAATAAGTAAACTAACATAAAGCTCAAGTTATACAGTACAAAGTTCTAGTTTTAATATCCACATGTTATGATACTCAATAGTCTATAAAATATATGATTTCTTCGAAACTTTTAAAATCACTTCAATTACTGTAAACGATTAAAACCCGAGCAAAACACGGGATTTTATTGAAAATGCAGTCACCTAATTCACCCATAATTTTTTTCCATGTATGAAAAGCAAAAAGAGAAATTTAATATCATAAAATAGTGATATCACAAACTCCACTTTCCTTATATCACATGCAATAATTTCTTCGAAACTCATCAAGCCAATCTCTGTTAACGCATCAATAACCTCGTTGTTTGCTGTTTTTATATTAAGAAAGAAAAAACAGATAATTGCTTTGAAACTGATTTTAGTGCAAAAATTGAACAAAAAGTCTTTATCATAAATGAACGCTCTTTTAGATACTTTAAGTAAAATCGTATATTAGCTACGTTGTGTGAATTAATTAAAAATGGGTTGTTGTGAGCAAAAATTAAATTCCTGACGTGATAAAATTCTCATTTGGTTTCAATTCTTACTTGAAATTATTTTACTTTTATGAACTGAAATATGAATAGTAAATTGATGGAGTTGTTTAGTTAATCGGATAGAAATAACTCGCTGCGTTTGTTGGACCCTTCCCGCAGGGGACAACTTTGTCCCTTATCCATTTAGGATTGATAAGTGAAGTGTTAGTCGAGTTTTAGCCTTTGATCTAGTTCTTCCCACTCTATGGTATTTGCTTCGTGAAGGAAGCAAAAAAAGGAACAATCACATCACGGCAACACCGGTCTGTTTTCTATCATATTGTAAATATGATGAAGAAAGCATATTTCTAATTAATTTATGAAAAAAATTATTATCTAAAGTTTAACGCGTTTCGTGCTTACTCAAAATCCAAACAGTAAAGTGAACTATTAATTGATAATGGTCCATGAACTGAAACCACAGGCATTGAGTACACGTTGTAAGTATATTCCTGCTCTCCGGATACTAGATAACGTCTGAAACACACATACGTGAGCGCACCGCACTACTACACCGCAAGGGAAAGTGCTGTAGAGTGCTCCAAAAAACATGTGTGATGTCCAAACCAAAACCCTGATTCAGATACATATAAGACATCATCTCTACATCAACATATGCGAGTGTCAAGCAAGCTGCCGGATAAAGTCTACTAACAAAATCAGATAACCTACTAAAATTGATATTAGGTTTGCCTCAGTTTTATTTAATAGCACTTCTTTCCCTCTTGCCTCTTACATTATTACGTCTCTGTGCAAAGTATAAAAGATACTGCTTATAGCCTGAGTTTTATCACAGCGATACTTAAGTTTTAACAAGCAAAATAAGTAAATGTTCCCGTATCTTTCGGTGGGCTTCAAAAGTACATTAATAACATTAAAGATTTATGATGTGTAGCTGTTCAGCTATGTCAATATGCTTTATTATGTGAAGATAAAGAATCAAAGTATGAAGGAGAAAACTAAGACTAATTAGACAGCTTGCATTTCTCAGGAGCATTAAGATAGTAAATTTTTCATATAAAATTATCTATCTTAACCAAGAAATCTATCTGTCTGTCTGTCTGTCTGTCTGTCTGTCTGTCTGTATATCTATTAATCTATCTATCTATCTATCTATCTATCTATCTATCTATCTATCTATCTATCTATCTATCTATCTATCTATCTATCTATCTATCGTAGACCATCGATACTTGGAGGCAGTCCTGAGAGCGGCTGGTTTCGGTCCTGTCTTCCGCGGCTGGATAGCTGCCTTGTACAGAGGCATCCGTTCGGTAATTCGCGTAAATGGACATCTATCGAGACCCTTCGACATTGCACGTTCGGTCCGTCAGGGATGCCCCCTCTCGGCGCTTCTATACGTATTGACTCTTGAGCCACTACTGCGGAAGCTGGCGACTCTGAGGGGCATCCCGCGAGAATTAGGATGCGGGACGAGCGTGTCTGCATACGCGGACGACGTCACCGTCATAGTGTCAAGCCACGAGCACATCGAGCGGGTCGGCGAGACACTGAAAGACTACGAAGCGGTGACAGGAGCAAAAATCAACCGGGAAAAGTCAGTGGGCTTGCGGCTCGGCACCTAGAGAAGCAAGCCCATGCCGTCCACCAGTACCTCCATCGTGGGACGCTGGACAGACGGCCCGGTTGAGTTGCTCGGGGTCTGGTTCGGTCCGGACCTCCAAATGGAGAAGAACTGGAACGAGATAACGAGTAGGGTGGTCACTCTCGCCCAGCAATGGGCCGAGAGGAAACTGTCCCTAAAAGGTCGGGCGGAGGTGGTGAACGCGTACATCGCGTCCATCATCTACTACCGCCTGACCGTCGTACCTTGTCCCGACCCTACCATCACCAAACTAGAACGCATCCTCTTCCGCTTCTTGTGGAAAGGATGCGTCCCGATGGTCAGGCGATCCATTTGCTGTCAACACCCGTTAAAAGGAGGGCTGGGCATGCCGTGGTTGATGATGCGCAGACACGCGCTGAGACTGCGACATCTCCGGCTCTATGTAGACGACGGTGAACAGGTGTGGTCGCCGTTTGTGAGGCACGCATTCCCGCAACTCGTCTCCATGACCGAACTACAGTCGTGGATCAAAAAGAGGCCGAAGAAGGGCGAATGGCACCGCGAGTGTCGCGTTGCTCTCAAGCAACTCTGCCGTCCCGGGTCGACCTTGAGTGACTTCAACACAACCAAAGCATTCTATAGGGGATTAGTGGAGGGGAGGTACGACGACGAGCTCGGGGCAAACCTGGGCGTCGACGAGGAATACCTGACCCGCCTGTTTCAAACGACTTTCGGCCCGGGACCTATGGACAACTTCCAGAGATCCCTGGCCTGGCGGTGCTACCGAGAAGCGCTACCCGTTCGGGATAAGCTCTATAGGCATGGCTCGAGAAACACGGGGCCGACCTGCCCGAGATGCGGGCAGAGCGACGAAACCGCTCTGCACGCAATCGTGCAGTGTCCAGCAATTTCCCACCTGTGGGCTTATGTCGAACGACTGCTGTCACGTGTGGGACGTGTCGGTTTATCAGCCGAGTCTATCGTTAATATCGTCACGCCTCCTTCCTTCAAACGGGAAGGAAGAGCTATTTTTATCATACTTGTGGCTATGGCGAAAGAATGTATCTGGTGGACGCGTCTGAAAGGATTAGAGACAAACACTTTCCTCTCTGGTCAATCTCTCATCAACTTCTTCAAGTATCACTTGAAGAAAAAAGTGAGAGTAGAGAGGCAAGTTTTGTCTAGTGAATGTTTTAAAAAAAGATGGGTGAATGTAGCAAGGATGGCACGTATGAATGACGAAGCCACCTTGACTATGATTCTATGAACCGTAAAAATTAATACAGAGAGTTGCTTATTTGCAAAAAAAAAAAGAAATATAACATGTGACTTCATTGACCGAGGTTACCGTGGTCTTTTCCGTAGGCTTTTCTTTCCACGGGTAAACCTCACCTGTCCTCCCCTTTACACTTCATATTGACATTTCTGTGATAACGATCCCTATTGATCAATTTTTTTTCCTCTCCCCCTTTTTTTTTAACCCCCCCTTTTTTTGTCCTCTTTCTCTCCTTTTACGATCCCTTTTGATCGACCCCCCCTTTTTTATTTTATTTTATTTTTTATTTATTATTATTATTATTATTATTATTTTTTTTTTTTTTACCTTCAAAAGAAAAGCTCTACCTTGTAATTTGTTCTATCTGTGTGCAGCCCTGTGTGGCTAATAAAGAAACATATCTATCTATCTATCTATCTGGTTATCTATCTATACACGCATTGATATTGTTAAATATCTATTCAGAAATTGAGAGAGTTGGATAGATGTATAGAAAGATGGATAGGTATAAATACGTTACATATATTGAATATGTTAACTAGTTTGCAACTTTCTAAGCAAGAATCTTTTATAGTTATATTTGCACACAAACCGAGTGAGGGAAACGAAATTGATAAGGTTACGATTTGTCGAATGCAACAAGGTTATTGAAAGGACATCGGGTATTCAATATACGCACAATACAGCAAAATCTCGTACAAGTACTATTTAATTTGATAAAAAAATTATCCTACATATAATATATATACATATGTACATAAATACAGGCATTTGGAAGAGATGTAATAGGTAGATATTGGTGCAAGACGCTGACATTAATATGTATATTGAAAAGGACTATGAAAGCCAGATTGACATACTACACTGGTTTGCTAGACCTCAGAAGAATGCTGAGGCAAAGAATGAAACCAGTGAGTTGGAAGAAAACTATAAGCCCAATGCATGCCTAAACATTATGCACAAACTGTGCACAAACTACCTCAACCGATCCTCTAGGATAAGTTAAAGTTTAAAATCATAGAGGGTGGTGAGCTGGCTGGTGGAAAGAAAGGAATCTGGGATTGGGCTGAACAACTTTTGGCAACCAAAGCTGTACTGTATGAAGTAGAGAAAAATTAATAATAGAGAGAATTAATAACAATATTTTTAGCTGACATGGGAATGGAATTTGGCCTAAAGAAATTTTCATATTTGATTGTTGAACGTGGTAAATCAGCTCCCTCCAGACTAAAAAAAATGTATCAGTGGGTTCACTTTCTCCCTTGTTCTAAGCAAAGAATGCTACAAATACCTAGGCATTGATAAAAACATATCATACAAAGGTAGTGTGAATAAAGTTAGACTGACCCGAGAATATTATGTCAGACTTAAAAATATGGCAATGGGAACTCCCCTCTTGCAACAGGACACTATCCCACAATGAGTCTGCAATAAAAGTGCTGATTCCAATATTTGGGCTACTTGATTGGTATGCAGCCGCAGTCTACTATATAGACATTAAAACACGCTAGATCCTCACATCAACTGGAAATCATCACAGAAACAAGGTTACCTACAACTTCTACCCAAGAAGAAATGAAGGAGGTAGTGGTTTGAGATAAGTGCAGACAGCCTTCGAATATAGTATAGCACCTGCTAAATAATAACTGCAAAATTAGCTGCATAAACTTAGTGTTGAAAAGTGAAGACAACAATATCGTACGTTATCGTCATTGAGCTCTTCAGGAAGCACTAACTGCATGATAACTTCCCATGGGACCCTCAAACAGCCAGACTAACATACCTCAAAGAAGACCTGGATGTAAAATGTTCAGCAGAATAAAAAAAAATTATACACTTTAACTCTGTTACTCTTTTGCTTGATTCAGTCATTTGACTGCGGCCATGCTGGAGCACCGCCTTTAGCCGAGCAAATCGACCCCAGGACTTATTCTTTGTAAGACTAGTACTTATTCTATCGGTCCCTTTTGCCGAACCGCTAAGTTACGGGGATGTAAACACACCGGCATCGGTTGTCAAGCGATGTTGGGGGGACAAACACAGACACAAATATATATATATATATATATATATATATATATATATATATATATATATACATATATATATACATACACATACACACACACACATATATATATACATATATACGACGGGCTTCCTTCAGTTTCCGTCTACCGAACCCACTCACAAGGCTTTGGTCGGCCCGAGGCTATAGTAGAAGACACTTGCCCAAGGTGCCTGCAGGGGGAATGAATCCGGAACCATGTGGTTGGTAAGCAGGCTACTTACCACACAGCCACTCCTGCGCCTATATGCATGGGTATGTTTTCCGAAGACTTGAAGAAGAGAGTAATATCGACATTATGTGTAATCTCGTGACTTCTACATCACATCACTCTTGGAAGACTATGCGTATGCATTCCAAGAACAGGAGTTTGCTAAGAAATACCTAATAAACAAAGGAGTCCCCAAGTGCAAACGAAAATGTAGTTTATATCATATTTCTGTGGAAGACATCTGTGGAAGGCGCAGGAGTGATTGTGTGGTAAGTAGCTTGCTTACCAACCACATGGTTCCAGGTTCAGTCCTACTGCGTGGCACCTTGGGCAAGTGTCTTCTACTATAGCCTCGGGCGAACCAAAGCCTTGTGAGTGGATTTGGTAGACGGAAACTGAAAGAAGCCCGTCGTATATATGTATATGTATGTGAGTGTGTGTTTGTGTGGCTGTGTTTGTCCCCCCCCTAATCGCTTGACAACCGATGGTGGTATGTTTACATCCCCGTAACTTAGCGTTTCGGCAAAAGAGACAGCTAGAATAAGTACTGGGCTTACAAAGAATAAGTCCTGGGGTCGATTTGCTCGACTAAAGGCGGTACTCCAGCATGGCCACAGTCAAATGACTGAAACAAGTAAAATAGTTTTTTAAAGAGTTATATGACTAACAGTTGCCCAAGAATGTTCTCAAGATACTGCAGCACGACATCGTGGCTAAACAATATACAGTGCCATTCGAAAAGAATACTGTCCAAAAATAAATATAAAGAGTACTCGTATTATTAAAGACATACACAATCATCATCACAAGTAATACTGGTGGGATTGGCCCATCAAAACTTCTATCAAATGTAATCATAACAAACCGGATATTGTTCTTTGGTGGGCACAAGGAAAAGTATGTACCGTAACTGAGATCAGTCGCCCTGCTGATGTGAATATCTCCTTCAAAATCAAAGAAAAATTGAATAACTCCGGACAACTGTTTTGAAACCTCCAGGTTCTATATCTAGACAATACCCAATTATATGTATGGTGATTGGTAAGTATATACCTAAATGACAATCTGGATAAGGTAGGGTTTTCAAAAATGAAACCAATCCTCTAATTAAAGATACAATCTGTAAGTAGAACAGTAAAAATACGCACGTCATTTCTCAAGTTTGAAATGTGAATTTGATTTTTGTTTCTACATTCCAACGAAGGAGCTTTGTACCTTTTTTCCTCATAAGATAATTTGAAATAATTGAAAACAGGAGACAACACACACACGCGCGCTTTGTTACCGTGAAATTCGTCCTAAATTAGTTTTGAAGATTGATTAGCTTTGTGTCAAATTATGAACTCTTAGTGAATCTGGAGATTCTCTGCACTGCATTTTTGCTGACTCAAGTAAAAAGAAATTTACAAAATTCCTACCGAAATCCTGACTATTAACGATAATAAATTGAAGCGAGTTGCGAGTAATATATTATTCATAAAATACAAAATGGTTAACGATGTCTAGCGAAGGAAATAAATTTTGCGGTTGGAATGCTTTATCTTCAGATACTCAGATGAGCCTGGGGATTATATTGCCAAAATTTGTTAGGATTATTATGAAACGAAAGAAAACGAAATGAAGAATGATGTAAACAAGAAAGTCATTTGTACAGTTTCTTTTTCCTTTAACATTCTTTGACAACGTCAGTTGGTATTTTATCAAGTGGCTAAAGAATCATAGTTTAAGAGAAATGGTAAAGAAACAAAAGTGAAGTTCTTTAACAATTCTTTTCACAAACAGTAAAAGTGGCGCTAAGAATATAGAAATAAAAAGAAGGAAACAATGATATACCGATCCTGTATCACAATTCCTTCTGACCTTAACACTAGTCTGCATTGATTGACTTAAAAAATATAAAACATTCATTGTCAGCCATTATTATTTGAGTATTGAAATCTAAAAACTTTGACGGCTAACTTATGTTAGCAGTTATCGATTTTCTGCCAGTCTTGATTTTATCGTATCACTCATATCTGATGATACTCTAGGGAGATGCAATGAAACGTCAAACGTGTAGGGTAGTCTTTGTAGAAAGAAAACTAGGAATACTGCTAAACAGACAAATACTTAGACAGATTCATAGGTAGATAAACATAAAGATATAAAAATATTTCAATACAGAAGTGGGTAAATACATTGACAGAAACATAGAGAGAAAAAAAGATAGATTCTGAAAACGATAAATACAAGACTGGGAAAAAGAAGAACGAGAAAGTCACAGTATGAAATTAGTTAAGAGATGGAAAGAGATTGCCTAAGTATGTATTTATATATTACATACATACATAAGCGTATTCACATACATGTATGTATATATGTATGTGTGTGTTTATATGTGTAAATGATATATAGTTATTGAAAATTCTTCATATGTCTTGATCTGGACAATGGAAATTTGGGAATTATTACCCCTCTCGCCTTCTCTACACACACTCATAGGTATCTATATATGTATGATGGGTATGTATATATATATTATATATACTGTGTTTATATATATATATATATATATATATGTATATATACATATATATGTATAGGTACGTATCTATCTATATCTATTCAAATATATAGTTACATACTAAATATATATATATATATATGTATATATATATATATATATATATGTATATATATGTATATATATATATATGTATATATATATATATATATATATACATGTATATGTATATATATATATATACATACATACGTACATACATACATACATACATACATACATACATACATACATACATACATGCATACATACATACATACATACATACATATATATATATATTAGTATGTAACTAAATATTTGAATATCGTAAATGGCCAACTTAAGTAAAGAGTAAATAATAGTTCTGGACGATTCAAAATGGCACCTTGTCAGAAAATAACAAATGTATTTTCAGTCCTTCCTTTTACACAAACGCACACACACACACACATCATCATCATCATCATCACATCATATAACTAAATATGCGAATATTTTGTGTGTCCTTCCTAACTAACGTGTAAATAATGATTTTGAGAGATTCAAAATGGTATCTTGTCAGTAAAGAATATTTTCTCGAAGTTTCTGTTTATGTAGGCTAATCCTGCTACTTCTGGTTCAAAGAAAACCACTGTACGCTTAGAATAATCTCTTCATGGTACATCTCTTATCCTCGTAATGTTATTTGCTTCGCTATTGAGTGTAGATGTGATGCACTTATTTTTCTCCTTTTCCTCAATATTTGTTGTCTACGCGGATCGAACTGGCATTCCTATGCCGTTTGGGCTTAGTTTTGTCTCTGCCGCTATCCCTTAGTTTGATGCAAATTCTGAAACTATCACTGCTTATGTAGAAGTTACCTGTTACTAGAATCCATGTCCAAGTTGCAAATTTCCTCAAGTTTCCCTTATACTATACCAAATATCCGTATTATTATTAATACATAAAAATATCGACATATGATTTTATTGAAGGCGCACAGTACTCACTTTCATACCTCCGTAGTTACTCTAGATCTATTCACAGCAGCAGTGTAAGCGGCATTAACGTCAATTCGGAAATACTTTTAGTATATTACATTAGAATTAGCGTAGATAGGCAGGCTATTGATACGCATATTCCTCATATGACAGCGATATTATCTCTATTGCCTACCATATATAAACACTTATCCTGACTAAGCTTTATTCAAGTGTCGGAAGAGAATTCTGTGAATCTTTCTTTCTGGTCTTAAGAATATTGCTCGAATACAGGGTAAGCTCATCCTAATATATAACTTTTAAATTTACCTAATGCAGCTGGCAAAGTATTCACTGCTAAGGCGAAAAGCATTTACAGACAAACTACAAACCTTAGTTGTTTGTCGGAAACCTAATGCTTTTTACCATGATAGATGCGTGAGTTCTAATTTGGTAGATTTGTTGACCATGTTGTTGTCAATATATATTTCTCGATTTCTTTTTATTTTCCTTGCACAAATTGAAATGTTGCAGCCATATTGAAAGCAAAGGATATTTGCCAGATTGAAAATCACAGCACACTCACCTTGTCAGAACATGAGAATGTGTTATCGTACAGTTAGCACTTTTGATATGTAGAGTTAGGATGATAAGAATGACGCAAACTAAACGAAGCATAGCAAAAATAGAAATATCCCTGAAGTTCATATCAAGATATAAATGTATGGTCAGTTGCTGTAAACAGTGAATCAACAACTTAGTTTCATCTATACTTCATTCGTCGTTCTTATTTCCGTTACAAGAAATCATCTCAACTTTAACATTATACTACAACCAATTGCTTTCTGATAACAAGCTCAATTTTAACAAAAGCAATCATCATTTGTGATGAATATCTCTTTGTCTTGATCTATTGCGATGTAATATAATTAATTAACTTCTATGTTGTACAGATAATTAATTCACACTTTGAACTGATGTTTTCTGTTTATTAAGTGCATATACATGGCCGATGAAAGGCCATATTAAAAAGGTAAAATCTATATAAACGTCAAAAAACTATATAAGCATCAAATGTGACTGTCAGAAGAAAACAATGCGATTGATAATACAGAAATAGAAGAAATGCATCCAACATATTCGAAGTCATAAGAAAAATAATTGTAAAGCAAATGTGAATGTGGAAGATAGTATATATGTATATATACATGTGTATGTATGCATATATATATGTTTATATCAGTATATATATGTATATGTATGTATGTGTATATATATATGTTTATTTACATATCTATGCCTGCATTTGTACATGCATATGCTTGTGTATCTAGCGTGTATGTATATGTCTATATTTGTGTATCTATATGCTTATATGTGTATGTATGCCTCTATATACGTATGTGATTGAACATGCATACACTCTATTCCATATATGATATAGCATAATTTTGTAACTTTATTTGTACCCCTACATGTATCTATATACTCGTAGATCATGATAATAATTATTTTAAATATATTTACATGCATTGAAGCTATATAACGTGAACCTATATATTTACATGCATTGAGCCTATATTACGATTATGTATAGCCATACCCTATCCTTCTCACGTAATACTCAGCAATAATAATACTTTTTACGATAACTTTTTATATACATACAAAATATATCTTTTGTATAAATTATCCTACACATTCAATACCTTTATCATTAACCTCTCTTTTATTTTCAACTTTTACTTCTCTCATTACATCCCATACTCGATCATTATAATTTTTTTCTTCTTATTTATTTACCCTGCACTAGTATAATTTCGTTTCCTTTTCACACTCTCTAATTTAATACCTTATCGCTTCTAAATTTCTTTTTTTTTAATACAGCTCTTATCTCTCTTCCTAGTTTAACAATAAACTTTGTAAGAATAATGCAACCTAAATCGTCTTATTTTCCAGTTGAATTACTCCTTTTCCTCATTTCCTCCTTTATTATGCTTCCATGATACCTTCACACGGATCTTCAGTAAAGAAGAGTCCATGATCCACTTCCCCTTCATTCTTTGTAATTCCCCTTCCTCCACCTATATTTTCATAAATGACTACATTAACTTTCTAGTATATGCTTTACAAACATAATTTGTTTTAACACTAATCTTTCTTCAAATGTGTATGATTTTTAAATCGGATCCAGTAGCGTCTAAAAACGGTCCGCATACAGATGACTGCCGTTCGTTAGCCGGCAGTCATCTCTCAACAGTTCTTTCACCAGGAATTTCCTCTGATGAAGGCACCGTGTGAGTACTTCATTTTTAGAGTATAAGGAAGTCACAGGGTCGAGCGAGTTATTGAGGGCTCTTGTTCTCTCAGTCAAGCAAAGCTTATATCATTGGCGCCAGTTAAGATAAAGTCTAGGTTCTTCTAAGAGCTTACATTTACTTTTGTATGGCGAACCCTTTTCTTTTAAATGCCATAAGTAGCTGGCCATTCTCTGTCGGCCATAATCAGTAACCTTTTAAGTATACATACATACATACATACATACATACATACATACATACATACAAACATACATACATATATACATATGTATTTATCTATAGTAAAAAACACACAAATTTCCACACGAAAGCACGTGATTTCTGCCCTTGGCATGTAGCTTCAACCGTGCTTTCTGACGTAATTTTGCTACCCGGGTATCGGTTAACCGAATTCTCCATACTAGGATAATTCATTCAACTACTTAAACATATATATATATATATATGATATTTTATATTTTATATTTCATCTCGTTTCAGCTCACGAGCTGTGTCCATTGTGGGGGCACCGCCATTCAGTGTTGCTACATGATTTTACTTCACGAATGCTTTTTAGCAATTGCCATTTGGTGCATGAGAGAGTTCGATGCAGCTGCCCTCATCTGCACCTCCTGCCATGAAGCTGGTTCATCTGGGACACCTGACGGGAAGAGATCCAGTTTTATTTTAAAGGCATCTGCATGAACCCCATGCAGGTCTCTCAGGTCCTTTGGGAGGATATTCAAGAGCTGTGGACCTCTGAAGTCCAGGCTATCACAGTATCTTGTCCTACATCTTGATGGAAAATTTGGAGTCTTTGGCACTATGTGGCGCCCAGTTCTGGTATTTGTGTAACTCTCGATGCCAAAGTTTGGGACAAGTCCTTCCAGGATCTTCCAGATGTATATTATGGCATATCTTTCTCGCATACGCTCTAAGGAATAGAGTCTTAATCTCTTGAGTCTTTCCCAATAGCTTATATGCTGCACAGAGGCTATCTTCTTCGTGTAACTTCGTTGGATCGCCTCAAGTTCTGTGATTAATTTGACACTGGATGGTGACCATAGCTGAGAGTAATAGTCAAAGTGGCTTAGGACAAGTGTCCTCCAGAGGACCATCATGGTTTCCTGGTCTCTTGTTCTAAAGGCTCTAAGAATCCATCCGGTCAGCCGCCTACATTTCATTGCCAATTTAGCAACATGCACACGACAGGTTGCATCATTACTCATGTAAATACTCAGGTCTCGCACTGATTGTGCCTCTGGGATTGCAATCACTCCAGTTCCAGTGTATTTATTGGGTATTTGCATTTAGTTTATGTATATGTATATATATTGTATATATATAATACACACACACACACATACACAGACACACACACAGACACACACAGACACACACACACACACATACACACACACACCCACCCACACACACACACACACACATATATATATATATATATATATATATATATATATATATATATATATATACATACATACAAACCAGCATCGGCGCCCTTTAGGTGTCAGTTAAAGTATGTTAACCCTCTTCGGCATTTCCAATTGTGGAAAGCTACAAAAACCAGAAACGCGGCATCTGGTTGTTATTCTCTAGCGGGAACCACTGGGAAAATATGGGTGTTAGAGCACTTTTTACCATAAGAATAAATATTTCTCCACGATAGCTACTGTGATTTTGCATTTAGAAGTTAAAATATGTCACAGACATGTTTTAACTAACCTAAAGTTTATTGCTTGGCGCTGATGCTGTTATATTTAATCCGATCAGGCGGTCGAATAACGCAACTCAGTCACTGATGTTGATTGTTTCTTTAGTCAAAGCTAAAACTTTGGATCTGCACAGGGTTATCTCTCTTCAGAATTTCCTATTGATGAAAGTTGAAGAGCCAGAGGCGTAAAGCCTGGAAATCCGAAAGGGGTGAGCACTGGGTTGACATTTTTTTATCATGAAAGAGAAGTGTTTTCCTCCACAGTAACTACTGTGAATTTAACTTTAGAAGTTAAAATATGTCAGAAACATATTTTAACTAACCTAAAGTTCGTATATACATACATATGTAATTCTAGTCGATGTTATGTAACTATATTTATCAATGTCATGAGTAAAATCTTTGTACTTTCGCTTTTTATTCTTCATTATCACGTTCAGTGTTATCTTACCCAAATTCTTCACGGCCCCATATTCTTCATAGCAAATTTACGTATTTGCTTGAAGACACATTTGCTCGTTTTAAACTTTTGTTTATATTGTGTGTGTGTGTATGTGCGTGTGCGTGCATGCGTGTGTGCGTGTGTTCATATCTGTATGTGTGTGCGTGCGTATGTATGCATATATACCTGTGTGTGTATGTCTGTGTGTTTGCATTGTTGTCTTTACCCCATCACCGCTTGACATTTAGTGTCGGTTTGTTTACGTACCCGTAAACTAACGGTTTGGCAAAAGAACTGATAGAATAATTACTAGATCTTAAAAACTTAATACTAATTTCAATAAATTCCACCAAACCCTTCAAAGCTGTGCAATCTAATGACTGAAGGAAGGAAAAAATAACAGATATTATTCGTTTTAAATCTTAATTTTCACCATTGACTCTCGCCGTCTGTGGTTTTTGTAAATATAACTTTCTTAACTGTAGACAAACTAACCACAGAGTCGTAGAATATTTAGTCATTGGCGTGTTTGTTGGGCTCACACAGTATCGGCTGAGTCAGAAGTAACAGTTATTAGACAGTAATATATTAAAGTACCCTATAAAAGTTTAATTGCCTATACAACCTAATGCTCTATTTACAGCGACATTATCAAGCTAATAATATATTGAGATGAATACCTTTATTCGTTGAAATTACCTCCCAATGTGTTATTTGATTGCATTATATTTCGTATAAATTGAATTAGCATTTATATCATAGACCTCTAACTCTATTCTTCAGTAATGTGCAATTCACTGCGAAAAGATAATAAATGGACAATGAACAGATACTGCAATTAGATTCTAGTTAAATTATTTTCATTTCAGTTTGCTTAATGTATAAAACATTGTTGGCTGCTTCAAACAAATTTTAACTTAACGCTATATGCTAGCAGATTAAATGATTACGTGTCAGTGACCAAAGTATTTGACACTTAAGTGGCTCACTTCATCGCGTAAAAATCTGGAAATGAGAGATAGAGCTAAATAGAAAATTTATGACCCTTTAATAGCTCGTGAGTGTTTGATCATGTGCTGCTGAGAATACTATTCTCTTACTCTCTAACTTGTTTCATTAGACTGCGGCCATGCTGGGGCTTGGTATTGAAAATTTTAGTAGAACGAATCGACTCCAGTACTTATGTTTAAAGGCTGGTATTTCTATCACCACTTTTTCTGAACTGCTAAAATACGAGGACATAAACAAACGAACATTAGTTATCAAGCAGTGGTGGGTAAACACATACACATAGACATATACATACATACATTCATATATACACACAAACATACATACACACGCATATATAATATATATATACGATGGGCTTCTAGGCGGCTCGAGGATATAGTAGAAGAAACTTGCCCAAGGTACCACGCAATAGAACTGAATCCGGGACCATGTGGTTGGGAAGCAAGCTTCTTACCACAGAGCCACGCCTGCACAGAGAATTTTCAGAAAATAAGTTGGAATTCACTGGTAGTTGCAATATCAAACACATCTTGTCCGCACATCCTATCATGGATAAGAGGTAGTCGATTCGATGAAGCAGCAATGAATGGATGGAGAAAATAAGGAAAACGAAGGAAAGAATAAAGGAATAGAAATATAATAACAACAGAAAAATAAGATTAGATCGATGGGTTTTATAAATCACAAGCAATAATAATAATAATAATAATAATAATAATAATAATAATAATAATAATAATAATAATAATTTTGGCACAAGGCCGGCAGGTTCAAGGGAAGAGATAAGTCAATTACATCGATCTCAGTGCTCGACTGGTCCTTATTTTTCGATCCCGAAAGAATGAAGATATGATAATTATGATGATAATAGTTTACTTCAGAATAACAAAATAAATTATATAGTGTCATAGTATTCATGTATGTATATTTACGTACAATGCATAAATATGTATATGTGCATTTCGTACATGCATGCATATGCATAGATGTAAATATGAATTTACATAAATATATATATATATATATATATATATATATATATATTTATATATATATATATATAAAACATGTGTGTGTGCATACAAAGCATACATATATGCATATATACTAGCATATATACATACATACAGAAGTACATACATGCGCACGTACACAAATACACCCATACGTACATGCGTACATTGAACCATAAATACTATGATTACATGAATGCTTACACAGAAGGATATATACATATGTGCTAACCTAAATAGATATAATTACCTACATGCTTACATATATACTTTCGTAGATACGTTTCTTTTTTCTTTCTTCTTTCTTTATTTCTTCCTTCCTCCCTCCCTCCATTCCTTTCTTTCTTCCTTCCTTCCTTCCTTCCTTCCTTCCTTCCTTCTTTCTTTCTTTCTTTCTTTCTTTCTATCTTTCTTTTTTTCTTTCTATACTTATCTATAATTTCATACCCAAAATCATAACAGAAACTATTATCTCCGGTCATTGAATTAACAAAATATTTAGAATACTTAAAGCACTCGAGATTTACGGATCTTCGTGTCAACAATTGAGAAGGGAAGGAGACGGTTATAAAAAATTACAATATTATAAACACTAGCACCAAAAAGAAAGTGTTCCTTAGTTAGATTCGAGGTTAGCAAATTTAATAAAGGTGTTTAGTCGATAGTATGAACCTCAGTACATAACTAGTTCTTTGTTTTATCTATCTCGGAGGAATGAAAGAGAAAGTTGACCTCGTCGATGTATGAACTAAATCCTAAAGAGCCACAATAAAATATTGCGAGGCATTTAAAAACTGGAGAGAGACATTATGTGCTAGATAATTTACGGGGTGAACATGAATGATATACTTTTGATGATAGATATGCTAGGGTTAACGAAGAATAACAACACCAAACAAATTTAGCTCGGAGCTAAAAAAATATAGAAAAAGAAAAGCAAAACAATAAACAGAAAAAAACATGTTTAATGCAAATGAAGACGCATTGTTCGACAGGAAGTTAAAGGCTGAATAATATATTTGAATTGAAAACACTGAAATAACAAAATGGTGTATGTAAAGAAAAGAAATTGGCATTTCATGAAAATAAAGACAATATAAGATTGCTGGGTTTTGCACCTCGAGTTCTGAAAATTGAATATAATTAGTATACATGACTACGAAAACAATATTTAGATACTACATGAATATTTTAAAGTTATGAAGTACATCATAACTGACATCCTCATAATCGCCAGAGGAAAAGAATCACTGAAATTTAAATTAACTTAGGATGTCAAAGAATTTGAAAAAGTTACGAAGGTGTATTCTTAGAATTATGCGCTGTCAGGTATGGAAGTAGTTCACTTAAGCATATAATCCTAATAATTTCTAATTTATGCAGAAATGTTGAGCATAACATCGACATAGCACTTTTTAATTGCTCGGGGGATGGAATGAAATTTGAGCTCGGTGGTGTTTGAACTTATAACTAAAGAACCTGTACATGCATATAATGCAAATTATTTTGTGCACTTTCTAACCACTCACCACCCTGAACGCAGAATACACGATGAAAATATAAAACAATGAAGATGCATCAAATAATAAGAATGCAAATAACAAAAAAAATAAAAAGAACATGTTAAAGCTATAAACAATTGGAACCTAAAGACAGACCAAACAGAATTAAAACAAGCTTAAACTCAACGCAAAGTATTAACAAAATTCTGACCAACATTATCTTTCACAGAGACCATCAACGAAAATTTGAACATATGTGAATATTAGAAAAGTCTAAGGGGAGAAACATCTAAAGCTAGAAATTTTGAATAAGACATTAATCTGGTTTCAAATTTTAATGCAGGGCTAGTATTTAAAAACGACGACGCCGTGGTGATCTCATTCTCGCTCACAACATCATAAGCGGAAAGTGTAACCTCTCGAAAGAGCTGTTCTTCACTCCTGCTCCAGAGCGTGGGCTGCGGGATCACTCCGAAAAGCTCTATCCACGACGATTTCATCTCAATCGAAGGAGAGGGGCTTTCTCTGTCCGGGTTGCGAATCCGTGGAGTAAGCTGCCGCACGAGATAGTGAAGATGCCTCCGACTGCTCGGTTCAAAGTGTCTCTTGACCAGAAATGGCCTGAACTCTTTGTATGACCACCCTCCCTGTACATAACTCCCTGTCCCCTACATGGCCTTGCTTTTGCTTTTTGAACCAATAAAAATTGAATTGAATTGAAAATTGAATTGAATTAGGCATAGGGTTAAGTCGATTACATCGACCCTAGTACTCAGCTGGCACCTATTTTATAGATCCTGAAAAGATGAAAGGCAAGTTCACTCCGGCTGTATTTAAACTCAGAACATAATGACGGACAAAAGGCCGCTAAGCCGGAAGAAATGCCGCTAAGTAATTTTGCCGAGCACGGTAGAGATTCTGCCAGCTTGCCGCTTTGAGTAAGGCATTAGTCTACTAGATAATCTTTATGTGGGCTAATAACACACTATTCAAATGGTAAATCGTAACGATAAATAAGGAAGGCAAGAACTCAAAGTTAGACATTATAGACATACTGAAGCTAGAGGTGAACATTAATTTTGTCAGGTTAAATCACAGTCGATGAAGCAGCTGCTTTAGTTACAAAATGGGAACTTTATAAAATATATATATATATATAGGAGCATCTAGAGAGAAGTAAGTTGAGAAAAGAGCCAGGAAATGCAGGGAACAGAATAGAAACATCTTTCAATGGAATCGACACAGGAAAGACACAAATGACAAGAAAAAAAACAATGCAAAAGAAAAAAAAAACAGAAGAAAAACATTGAATAAATACAGTATTTTATAAAAGAATGTACTCTCCAGCAAGAATCTTGCTAAATTTGCCATTATTAGATGAGACAACAATTCTTTAAAGAAAAAAGACACTTTCTCTCCACCTTACCCAATTTTTCTACAGCGTCATTGAAATTAGAAAGGAAAGAAATATGGCGCCATCAGCAAGCAGATTAAAAGAATAATGTAAAGAGGAAATGAAGACGGCAATCCAAGAAGTAGTCCAGACGTCACTGAATATAAGCTATTAGAAAGCAGCAGGAAATAACGAACTTCTAAATTACTGTAAAATATCAAACATACATCATAAAGTGATTCCAAAGATATTGAATGATATATTGAATGTGACAGGAACAACGTTTGACAGGTTTCCCGAAAGTAAAGCCTAAACGTGAAGACTGACAAAAAACAAAACAAAAACAAAATAAAGACACAAAAACTAATGTTCAAAACAAGACATCCGTAGTAGGACTTAACCACTGTATATAAAGTATTGGCTTCAAATTTTGGCACAAGGCCAGCAATTTCAGGGGAAGGGATAAGTCGGATACATACACCTCGGTGTCCCACTGGTAACAATTCTGCCGAATTCGAAAGGGTGAAAGGCAAAAATTGACCCAGCGGAATTTGAACTCAGAACGTAAAGCCTCTAAGCATTTTTGTCCGGCTCGGTAACAATTCTGCCAGCACGCCACCTTACTGTACATACGTAACATTATAAAATACTTACAGTAATATTATGTTATACTGTAAAGCGAAAATGCATTCTAATTTTTTAAAAAATGCATTTTCAGGAGAAAAAAATCAGATGAGAATTCGCTAAATCAGAATTAGTTAAAGGAAGATTTACCAAACCATAAATTTCAAGCTACACGAGTTAAATTGCTCCACAGTCTCGATTTGAAAAATATGGAATAGGCTAACCAGCTGATCTTACTTGACGCTTCGTTTCTCCATGAGAAATCGTCACTCTTGACCATCAGTAATCTTCTATAAATTGTTACGTTGCTCAAATGGTAAAGAAGTGTGCACATCTAACAAAATTTCCATCGGTCAATCCCACTATTTTAATCTTCATTACGTTGCAATATCATCAAAGTGATAGGCTGTAGAAACGTTATCTGAGAAATACCGACCACACCTGTTCAAAGTGCAGGAACCTTTGATGAAACCACAGCCTCAGCATAAGTAATTTCTCTATCCACCCGGACCTCAGGCCTAAATGAACCCCAAGTATATTGACATGATCGTTGGTCTAGTGTCCTATAACGATATCTTGCTGGAATGTGCGTCTCCAGAGCACTAACAGTTTTTGAAAGTTCCTGTTACAATCCTGTTTTTTTCAGTATGATAGCGACCATCTTGATTTCTTTCATGTTTTACACCTTTACTTTCACGTCGTCTGTCAATGTCGACTTAGTTCTTCTACTATCCAAGTTCAATACGGATTTCCGTCAGCTTCTTCAACGTTAATCACAATCGGAGGGCACCATTTTCACTTTTGACAAATTGGTATGAAAGTTGCAGAGTGTAAGTGGTCACTCAAACCCAGACACACGACCCTACTTTGAAACAATTTAGTGTGTAAATCTTTTGCCCTGAGGATTGTTATCAAGTACCAATGTTTGACCCCGTTGAGAACTTTCGCTTCATCTTAGTGGATTAGAACCTTATTAAAACTGGGTTCACTATAATCTTTCTTTTTAATGTATTTGAAGGAGCGCACGTTGTTGTGAATAAGTATGTCCGGACCTGAACATTTCCACGAATTTCCGATCACATCATTAACGACAATCAACAACGTCATCATGAGCATTATGATCAAAATCTTAAGCTATGCGTTCAAAAGAGTTAAAAGTCGGAAACTCTCGGTGTGTACCTTCATGAATGTTTTCTTCGTCAGCATTACAACAATTACTTATAGACTTCTACTTTGCCAGGTACAGAGAAATAGACCGTTTTCAGTGGATGCAGATTAAAGGATGTAAGAGAAAGACGGTAGAATATTAAGCGGTAACTAATTATGCAGAAAATATATTATAACTCTTACAAAGAAGCGCTGATTATGCATAAATGTAAGAAAATAACAAGAAGTGCTTAGAAAATCCATTATAAATTAATTGACAGAAACAAACTAATCGAAGATTCTTTTCAACTTTTGAAGCCACAATTTTCATAGAATAATATGAAAGCTTTATAAACAAAAGAATCAAAATATTCATAGCTATCAGAGGAACGCGTTGGAAAGTGAAATGCAAGAGCTCTTTAAATATTTTAATCAGATTTATTTAATTCCACGAAAAGAACGACACCAAAAGACAATGAACAAAGAGGGTTCTGTGATTTTTTTAACAAGTAGCGTTGAACACAAAAAAACGGTACATAGGACATAATATAGAAATTTTGCAGAGAAAACAAATGGTAGGAAGTGATTATATATATATATATATATATATATATATTATATATATATATATATATATATATATATATATATATATATATATATGTATATATATATATATAAATATAAAGATATACATAAAAACACATTTTAATGCATATATATATATATATATATATATATATATAATATATATATATATGGATATATATAGTTCAAATTAACAGAAAAAAGGTACAGAGTTCAACGGTTCAACAGGGAGAGATGACTGCAGAAAAGAAGCTCAATGAAAGGGAGATAATGATAATAGTAATGATAATAATAATAATAATAATAATAATAATAATAATAATAATAATAATAATATATATATATATATATATATATATATATATATATTCATAAATGATCACTTATTACCATATATATATATACACACACACATTTGTAAATATATATATTTATACATACATGTATATATATATATAATATATGTATATACTATGGATATATAGTTCAAATTTACAGAAAAAAAAATGTACAGAGTTCAACGGTCCAACATGGCGAGATGACTGCAAAAAAGAATCTCAATGGAAGGGAGATGATGATGATGATGATGATGATGATGATGATGATAATAGTAATAATAATAATAATAATAATAATAATAATAATAATAATGGTAACAACGACCCCAACGAATGAAGGTGCGCAAGCGTGTGTGTGAGTGTATATGTGTGAATGTATATGTGAGAATGAATGAGTACGTATGTGCCGGTGAGTGTGTGTATGTGTCTGGCTACCTTTTTGTGTGTGTTTGTGTGTGTGTGGCGAACGTATGTGTGTTTGTGTTTGTGTTTGTGGATAACCTGTGTGTGCTGTGTGTAGCAGTTGATATGTGCTTGTTCAGGTAGTGTGATCATATGTGCATGTTTGTGTGTGACCAAATAGTGTGCATGTGTACAGTGGATGTTTGTGAGCGAAATTTATCTTTGTATATGCGTGTTGCGTGTGTGTGTATATATTCTCTGTGTTCAGGTATTATGCGCTTGTGTGGTTGTGAGAGTGTGCATGAAACTGCGTGACATGTGTACTGAGTTAAACAGTGTGTGTGGCTGCTTGTATAGTGGTATTTATGGTGACGCTATTAAATATTGTGTGTAGCTGTGTACATAACAGTGTGTGGTGTGAGTGCTGAGAAGTGTTCGGTGCTACTGTGTATGTGTCCGTGTGTAGTGGGAAGGTGTTTGTGGGAGTGTGTGTAATGGTGTGTGAAGTGATTGATGAGTTGAACGGTGTGTATGGATGTTTGTGTAGTGGTGTGTTAGTGTGAGGGAACCAACGTAGGCGTTATACAGGTGTGTAGGTGGAGAGAGTCAGTTGAATGTGGCAGGTGTAGAAGAATCCGTGCGCGGTTGGTGTCAGAGGAAGAGAGGTAGAGAATTGAGCCCGTATGGCGCAAAGAAATGAAGAGAGAATGATAAATCCTGTTCACAGCGAAGGCGGGAGACCGTGTGGCGTCAGTGCAGAGACAGTCTAAACACAGACAGATGTTGTAGCGAACGACAGGTAGACCGGAAGTGGCACGACACCAAGGGGTATATATATATATATATATATATATGTGTGTGTGTGTGTGTGTGTGTGTGTGTATGTGTGTGCGTGTGTGCGTGCGTGTACGTGTGTGTGTATTGTACAGAACGAATGAAACAATACAAATTAAATACAATGTTTAGAAATAATGGAATAAATGAATATGGTTAAAAGAGAGAGAGAGAGAGTGAAAGAGAGAATTAATTTGTTTCAGCGATAGTACTCTAGTTACACCAAGCAAATAAATCACTGTATTACTCGCCGTGGAATGCGAGTTGTTAGTTTCAAATTATGTTCAGACAGACCCAATACCTCATTATCAACCAAACCATCTTTGAGTAGTTATTTTGTTGGGATTCGGTTGGTTTTGTTATGGATAAAATACTACCACATTTTTCGATATGTCTAATTCTCTACTGTAACACCTACTAACTTCTTACCAGCAATAGTGGTGGTATTATCTTTTCAGAAGAAGTTTGGTAATTATCTGTATGACTCAGGGGAATCCTTTGATGCGCATTGATGTTTTGTGCTGAATAAAGGAAGACTATCATATATATAAAAAAATTAAAACAAAAATAATACGAAGAGAGGTTAGTAAGTATTATTTAGAAGAATAGCATATTGACTGATTTCAGGAATCCTGCTTGCCAGAAGTATTGTATAGGTATTGTGTTGAGAACTGCGAAAGGAAAAGTGTTTGAACTTGTAGATTCTGACAGACAGAAAAGAAGCAGACAATCATTATAAAATACAAAACAAAATTTAAAAAAGAGTGAAAATGGAATTCTTCTAGCGATAATTAGATATATATTAGGTATAGTTTTAGTTGGCAAGAATTTCAAAGACTCTGTAGGAAGTAGATACGACGTTGGAACACTTTCAATAAACTATTTTATTTAAATATCCAGTATAATGAATAGTACGTGCGACTGATAAACTTGTGACCTGCTTTTATAAGAAAATAGACCATGGAAACGACAAAGCTGTCATAGCAAACCAGTAAAAAGACAGCGGTCACATCATATAAATTTTTTGGAAAATTATCAATAGCTAACATTGGCACATAGCTGCTAATTAAGGTAGAGACTCGGTTGATTAAATTAAGCATCGTATTTAACTGGTAATATTTTTAGTGATCCCCAAAACAAATTCTACAATCACGTACTTGGATTTAGAAGGTAAATAATCGTTGTATTATATGAAGTAAACAGACTGTAGTTAAATTATTTAGAGCAATTTATGATTTGCAGATGCATGTACTAATAGAATTGTTATGAATTAGTTATCTGAAATATGAAGTACACGTTATATTGGCATGGACACTAAACACTAACTGGGACACCCACTCTCTCTCTCACACACAAACCAATCCCACACGCACAAACACATGCAAATATATATATAAAAATATAGATATATACCTATATATATCAATATATATATATATATATATATATATATATATATATATATATATATATATATATATATATATATTTGTAAAAAATGAAGTTCGAAAATGCTGCTGTATTATACAATTTTTAATTTTTATATATACATTATAACATGTTTCAGTTCCTGAAATGAACCTTATCAAAAAAAGTTATATATAAAAAGAGACAGCTCATGCCGTCAAACACAAGAAATTCATTTATAATACACAACGGAGTCAGACATCTTAGAGTTCATGTATAGTTGATATATAGTTCATGTATAGTTGATATATAGTTCATGTATAGTTGATATATAGTTTGAAGTATATGTTCAAAGTGTTCGATGCAGTGGCCACGGTGGCGATACGTATTCAATACAAAAAACAGATCAAAGTGGTGGAAAGCGGTCAATACAGAAGATTGATGTTTCCGAAAGAGCGAGGAATTCATTTTTACCTTAAGCAATTGTGATGACCCATGGTGGAAGTTCGCTGGGTGGTTCTAGTGATTTTTTGTGAAATGCTTGGTTTTATAATGCCTGTTAGGTGGTCAATCTAGCGTAGCGTGACGTCATCAATGTTTTGACCAATCGTTTCGTTAGGTGGCTTTAATCAAGTGGAACGGGACGTCATCATTATTTTGACCAATCGCTGCATTATAACTCCCTCTTGTTTGTTTCCTGTCTTGACCAGTCGCTTCGTTAGTCAAGCATAGCGGGATGTCATCCAGATTCTGCCCAATCACGACTTATAGCTACATTAGATCTGCCCCCTGTCTGTACTGTTGGGTGACTATTCAAGCAGAAAAGGACGTCATCAATATTCTGACTAATGACTGTCCCCTGTTTGTATCCTGTCCATTCTAGCAGAGCTAGACGTCATCAACTTGTTGACCAATCAGAATCGGGTCTGACCCTTAGCTGTATCGTATGTATCAGGGTCAGATTTGCACGAAAGAATTTTTTCCCTTATATATATATATATATATATATATATATATATATATATATATATATATATATATATATATATATTACATGTGTGTGTGTTTGTGTGAGTGTATGCATATATATATATATATATATATATACTTACATACGTACAAATATACATACATTCATACATACATACATATATACATGTATACACTATTTTTGTTTTCGTAGAAAAACGTGATATATGCAATACACACGCGTGTTAAAAGTGCGTAGAATATGTTATTACCGTATGATAAATGTATTAATTCTTTGTTTAAACGACTTACGACAGGTACACGAAGCAGTTAGGTATAAAGAAACAATTAAAGATTACCTGTACAAAACTTTATACATTCACACACACATACGTGTACAAAGACAATTACACACATAGAAGCGTAATATATGTATATACATTTATGTAAGACGCGTAAGCGCACTCTTATTTCTTATAGTCTTCCGTATTTTTTTGTCGCAAATACAATAAAATACCACTTCTCTGATGTGTAGAGAGGCATTTTAATCCTTTCCGAGTTACTATAAGAGTTTTCTGAGTACTATAATAGTTTCATCGAATGTTAGTCACAGTTATACAAGCAACCATAACAAGTGAATTTCACATATCAGTCGAAGATGTAATTGCAAGAAACTTCAACTAAGTACCGATCTCCCACATAATTCTTCTAAAAATTACATTTCCTAATATATATGTAATATGTTAATATCTCAGCGATATGTTGACGTACTAATGTTAAGTAGACAGAGTTTGGTAAACGGGTTTATTTAGGTCTGACAGAACATAAGTTTTATAGCAGGTATTCACTACTACTTCTACTTCACAGCAGCTCCACAGACTTTGCTATGCTCCAGAAACATTTGTAGCCAAAGGTTGAATTTGAGAAACTATATTCTGCAGGTTTTAGTTTGTGCTGCTGCTGCGCCTTTGAAAAAGTTATAGTATTGAGGTATCCGTTCACATTTTAGAAACAAGAAACAAACACTTCTCGAAATGTCGACATCAAAGTAAGTAGTTTATTCTCTCTACAGTTTGAATAAACAATTTGTCCATAGGTGCAGTTTCTTTCAAATACGTCAAAGTCTTTTGAACCTTTTGCGAAGTGCTTTGAATATTCTTTGAGTGTGCAAGTTCCTTCTTTTGAACTAACATCTTTGAGTCACAAACTTCCAGAAAAAGAAGTGTTAATCGAAGGAACTTCGTATAAAAGCGGCTGTGAATTGATTTCAAATTTTCTTGTAATTAGAAAGAACTAGAAAGAATAAGTTTTTGTCTATTGAATTTTAATATCGTTTTAATATTTTTAAGCATCAAAATACTCTTTTCGTTTACGCAGTTAAAATTTATCTTTCCCTATAATATATTCCCTCTACTTTCTTTCGTTTTCTTACGTTTTTGTATTTGTTTGGCTATGTATCTTCCATTTTTTTTTCCTTTTCATTTGTGTTGATTTCTTTTTGCTACGTATGCTTTCATAGATTTACCTCACTCCACATTTTTCTCTTCCCATCCATGGATATTAACTCAAGCCGGTTTTTATGCCTTTTTTCTTATACTTTTATTTTCCCATCACTCTCTCCCCCTCTCTATCATTCTCTCTCTTTCTATCTCATCCCCATGCACACACATATACTTCCTTCTATATTTACTTCTAACATCAGGAAATCTAATACTCACTTAGATTATAATATAGAGAATCATGCCATACGCCATTTATTCTCTCTTTATCGTTGTCTCTTTTGTACTGTTTATTCTTTACTTTTTCTCAATTTTATTTCTGCTTAATTCTTTCCTTTCCTCTTTCATTTATTACTTTATATCTTATCTCTTGTCTCTTTTCCTTTCTTGCCTTTCTCGTTTCTTCGATATTATTAAAAAAATTATTTCTATTATATATATTCCTCATTTTTATATTCTTGCAATATATCTAGTTAGCCGTCACATTTTAAATGTTAAATTTTATATGATAAGATTTTGAATATGAAAATGTTAGTATTTATTTATCTAGTGCAGTGGTTGTCAACCTGTGCTCCACGGACCCCTGGTGGTCTGCAAAGTTAGTACTGGGGGTCCGTGAACTCTATTTTAAATTTCATATATATATATATATATATACTGCAGTTCTATATTTGAGAGATGAGGAATTATGTACATTATTTACATTATTTACATTTGTCGGATATTTGCCCTCATCTTGTTTGTTGTTAACACAACATTTTCGCTGATATACTCTCCAGGCTTCATCAGGTGTCTTGGGGAAATTTCGAACCTGGGTTCCCATCCGTAAGGTATTTTTCGATGTTGTTATTATTATTATTATTATTATTATTATTATTATTATGGCATAGTGGTTTTTATGCAAAATTATGCTAATTATGCAAAAACAAACATTTATTTCATGCGACTATTAATTTTTAACAACAAATATAATCATAACGGACTTTATAATGAACATAATAATATGTTTGAATGGAAATATACAAGAAATATGACGACATAAAGTTCTTAATGATGGGTGTATGATCCTCCACATGAGAGAACGTCCTTGACACGTTTATCCATTGAATTAGTCAAGATAACCATTTCACCTGATGTAATACTGTCAGCAGCATCCACAATAGCTTCTCAGAGCGCATCCTTCGTTAAAAATTACCGTCCATCTTGATATATCTTCCTCTTCCGAACACTCCATAGATTTTCAATCGGGATTAAGTCGTTTGAACAGGCTGGCCAATTCATCAAATGTTGTCTAGAGAAGCCTAATTACTGTGGGTATTCCAGAGACTTCTTAGCTGCCTGGGAGGGCGCATTATCTTGCATGAATATAGCGTTCTCTTTAACCATGGCTTCTTCAAACATGTCTCAAAATTGTCCTCGAAAAAGGCAACATAGATATTAGATTTCATCTTAATTCCGTCTGGAACTTTCCAAGAACCGACCAACTTGTCTCCAATGATGCCAGCCCAAATCATGACAGTGCCTCCCCTTTGTTGGTGTCTCAAACGATGAGGACAATTTACTCTAATTGGAACCCATTCTTTACTCCACCCATCTGGTCTGTCTAGAGTAGCCCGGCATTTGTCAGTAAAGACGACTCTTGAAAAACTTAACTTCATGTAGGCTTCAGTCCATTTGATTCTATTTTGCTTATGAACAGCCTTCAGAGGGGGCCTTGTAACAGGTTTTACGTTCTTGGTTACCTGCTTCAGGAGGCGATACCTAGTAGATTTCGAAATGTCTTCCCTACCACAACGTTTAAACACTTCTCGATTAGTTAGACACGTATTCTTCATAACTTCACTCGTTATACGTGACAGGGTACGCCTGGAAATAGCCCTCGATTTACCCTTGTCAGCACTCCAAGCTCTGAGATGATGGTGGAATTCTCATTTGATGTTAAATCACGTTTTTGGCCCATAATAACACTTTTAGTGGGCACTTGTTTCACGAAAATGGCCGCCGTTTGTTTACACCTGCGCGGATCCAATTTACTACAGTATGCACAGGCAGATGTTGCCATCATTCAGTGAAAACATATATGGATTCGAACGAATAAATACTCTGTTATTTTAAAAACAAAATAGAGATGCCTAATAATTTGATACGTACTGTATATAAATTGGGTTTTTGGCAATATTGGTAACGCGAAACTAGAGGAGAAGACAAAGTACAGACTTGGATTCAAAATGTAGGTGCTGTTTTACAAACACGCACACACAATACACACTGACACAGACACAGACACAGACACACATACACATACAGATACAAACATACAGAAACACACACATACAAGCACTCACATAAACCCCCTTTCACACAAAATAATTAATTGTACTGATTCTGTCAATTAATATAAATTAGGGAGCACATTATATGAACTTTCTTGTATAAAATAAACAGAAAATTCAACGCAGCAAAGTGATCTGTTTCGTTTTATGAGATTGTGAAAGAAGGGTAATTTCAGTTTCAGAAAGTTTAAATTGGGATGAGATATTTGGATTTTCTGCTGTTAGGAAATACATTGGAAGCTCTACACTACAGAAGAAGAGTCCAGATTGTGGCCTGGACGTAAGCCAATGAAGGACAGACAAGCCCAATTTTTTGCAGCTATCTCCTAATATAATAATGAGTGTAGTGTTTTTATATATTTGTATATACATATATTAGTCCAGAATCACGCCAGACGTGGAGGAGGAGACAAAATAGTAATTCAGTAAAGGAGAAGTAGTGAGAGTACTAGCCCTGACTGAGAGGGAGTGAGAGAAAGTAATAGCAATGAGAGAAAGGAAGGGGTGATATATGTAAATGGAAGGAATGGGTGAAAAAAAATCAGCGTTTCCACTCTGTATGATTATATATGTGTGTACAAGGGAAGAATGTGAACGTTTGTATGTGTGATTTTCATGTACCTTATTTTGTATCTTATTTATATATAAAATACTACAATTAGGCGTCATTATTAACGGCAAGTATTTTAGAATATTTGAAAGTGCAGTCAATCCTCATGTATCATTCAAAAACCAAGGTGTTTCGAGATCATTAATAACAGGCAGTTTTAGTGATTTTCCCGCCTACTATTACACGAATGTATTTGTTGTAAGAATCACTAAGCGGTTTGCCCTCACTCTATGTGTCTACTTTAAATAGAACAGCTTTTCAATGGCGTTTTTTTTTTGCATCATGTTCTTTCTTCACTGGACTTTGAAATGCTTGAGACAGAGCCTGAAGCTGGGGACAGGTTATGCTTGGTAAACTCTACGGACTCTGAGATGAACTAGGAAGACATAAATGAATATTTTGAGAATATTTGAGTAGAACTGTCCATGGGCGATACGGCCTGAGATTCTGTGAGAGTCTCAAGGAGACTGAAGGCTCGTGAAGAGAACCAAAATAAAGAAGCGTATTACGAGAAAAGTTGAAGAAGATTTCTTTGTTTCTGGCTTCCTCTCACAAATATTGTGCGAAACTAACACCCTAGCTTTGGGGTTGTTCTGATACAGTGTTGTCAAGCATTTCAGCTGGCAACAGAATAGATTGTGAATATGTATGAATTTATGTACGCGTGCAGGTATATACATGCGCACACACGACAGACAGACAGACACACACACACACACATACACACACACACACTCACACTCACACGCACACTTTGAATCCGTTACTTGTTTCAGTCACTGGACTGTAGCCATACTCCAGCATCACATTGAAGGTGAATCGATCCAATATATATACATGTAGGTGTGTATGTGCGTGTGTGTGTGTGTGTGTCTGTGTGTGTATATCTATGCAGCGAAAACTATAAACTCAGAAACAGTAGTTAACTCACACTATAATTCCAGCCCTTCCTAACACCATATTGTAAACTAGTCTGACAATAACTCATCTCTCACATTGACTCACTCTCAGTCTCTCTCTCCCTCTCTTTCTGTCTCTCCCTACCACTTTCCCTCACAAGTAACACCGTGCTCCCTACATGTGCCATTCATTTCTATAATATCTACTTACCTTTTCAGTTTTTAACTTATCCACTTTACTCTCCCTTCCATCAATCATTACAATATTTTATAACTTTATCAAAATTCCTTTGTTCAAACTTAATTTTTATTTCATTCATTCACATTTTCAAGGTTTACTGAACTTCTTGATTTTTCCGCATTACTCTAATGTTCCGAATGTGATTAATGATCTTCATAAATTTAAATCAAACACCACTCTATTACTCCAATTATGAAAATGTCAGAATTCTATCTGTGTCTGTAACATACTTCGGTATTAGAAACTGCACATCCATTATTGTACCCACTTCAGGATCAAGCAAGACAGAACAGATAATTACATCTGAAGCCATCACAACGAGATTGAAGAATAATGAGCAATTTGATGGAAGTAACAAACTTTAATCTTGTCTTGCAACGATAAATGAATTAACTAATGATCCTTTAAAACTCAATTTAAGACCTAATATCTGAAAATTTAATGCCATCTTGTGTATTATCCAAACACCGCTTATAATATAATTCTCTCGCGTTCTTTGTTTTAATTTCTCATTATTGGCATTCAGAATTAAGTTAATTAAGGGTGCATTTCAAACCAAGTTGCAACTAATCTGCTTCACAGAACACTCTACGTCTAAAAGCGAAAAGAGACAGATTATAATGTTGTCATAGGCACACAATGTACTAAAATCATCAAGAGCGACATGGTTGGAAGATCTTTGGTCCAAGGAGTTCCCAGTGATGGCTGATGAGTGGTTAAACAACAGTAGTTACACATATTACAACGACATTCACATTTTGGACACTTCATAAGAATTTTAAATAGAATTTAACAGCATTTGTAGTGACTACTGGACGGAAGAAAGGTTAAACTGAAGTCCCTGCTAGAAATAGCAGCCAAATCATACTCAAATCACATCTAACTACTCTATAAAAGGACACACTGGATAATATAATTCGGCCTAAAATGCGCCTAAAATATATCTATAAAATTACTAATTTGGACTAATGTGCAATGCTTTTGATTAAAGATTTACGCAGTAAGAGACAACTTCGGAGATTACAAACAACAGACAAAAGATTGGGCAGAATCGTTAGCATGTCGAATAAAATCCAACATTTCGCCCGTCTTTACTTTCTGAGTTCAAATTCTGCCGAGGTCGACTTCACCTTCCATCCTTCTGGGTTCGATAAAATGAGTAACAGCTGATCACTGGAGCTGATGTAATCGAAATTGCCAAATTTTAAATCAATATTAGAATGACAAATTCTACTTTAAATTACTTAATCATTTAGAATTACCTGAGAGAGCATGATCGTTGTGCTCTGGATAGAAATATATTCGGGTGAAATTATCCACTTCATGCTAATCACTCACAAAAGGATTTTGAATTAAATGGAATGATAAAAGAGAGATAAACAGTGAATTAACCTCCATGAATAATTCACAAAAATGTGATAGATTTTTCACACTAAATTTATCCATTAAGATATATATCACAGAAAATGTGCAACTAGTTTATGTGATTAGTCTTCTCATATGTAATATATTAGTCGAAGCTTTGATTACAAAGCTGTAATAATTTTAGTTCAGGCAATCGGAAATACAGTTTCATTAATGTCGAAATCTGTTGGCTTTGGCACCATTATTGTATTTTAATTGGTATTTCACAAGTGCTGAGGAGAAGTGATATGTAGAGTTAAGGATCCTAGAAAACTGGCAGCAGTAAAAATAGTCGAAGAGAAGCAGCTGGAGAGGTGACTGGCATTAACGTTTGATTTACTTCTCGCATAAATAATGTACGCACACACTCACACACTCACACATTCACACACACGTACAAATACGCTCACGCATTATATATATATATATATATATATATATATATATATACATACATATGACGTATATACATATAAGTATTTATACTTATACTCATATGCATATATGTATGTCTATATATATGTATGTATTTATGCATGTATGCTAGGAGCATGCACCTAGCGAGGTGCCTCAATTTAAGTACCTAATTCAAATGAACTTAATTGTATTATATATATATATATATATATATATATATACATATGTATCAGGTCATCCCATAAGTTCTGTACGAATTTTGAATAAAGAAAACAAGTGATCAAATGTGATATTTAATTGAAATTTAATCATCAATGTATAACACTTTCCCTGATTACCTATGACTTCCTTCCATCTATTTACAAGTTTTTTAATCCCAACAACGTAAAACTCTTTTGGTTCCAAAGCGAAAAACTCTGAAATATCAGTTTCGACCTCCCACTGCCTTGCGAAATTTATGTCCCCCAAATGATTCTGTAAAATGGTAGTCTAAAGGAGCAAGGTCGGGAGAATAAGGTGGATGAGGAATTTTTTCCCAACGAAGCTCTTCGATCTTCTGTGATGTGATCTTTGCAGTCTGAAGTCGCGCATTGTCCCGATGAAACATCACTCCTTTTCGATTCACTAAAGTGGTTCTTTTTTTCTTTAAAGCTTGGTTCAAACGCTCTAATTGCTGACAGTAGACTTGAGTATTGATTGTTGCATAAGGTGGTAACAATTCAAAGTGAATTATTCCTTTGCAATCCCACCAGATAGAGAAAAGGAGCTTTTTCCCATGAAGTTCCATTCTTGGTTGTGGTTAAGCTTTTTCCCTTTTACCAAACCACTGTTTTCGACGTTTAACATTTCGATAAAAGATCCATTTTTCGTCACCAGTCACAAGTCTATCCAAAAAGGATGGAATGAGTTCGCAAGAATAGAGAGAAGAGCAGATGTCAACTCGGGATTTGCGTTGATTTCGGGCAATTCATGCGGCACCCGTTTTCCAAGTTTAGGAACTGTTGTATCGTTTGGACTAAGCGTTATTGCCAATTCTTCAACTGATAATGCAGGATTTTCTTCAAGTAATGCCTCAAGGAGCTTATCATCAAACACAACTAGACGTCCTGTTTGATCTTCATCTTCAAGGCTGAAATCTCCACTTCTGAATTTTGCAAACCATCTTCTGCAAGTTTTTTTCATTCAAGCATTCTTTCCCATAAACTGAGTGTATGTTTCGAGTCGCTTCAGCTGCAGAGTTTCCTTTTTTGTACTCATAAAGCATTATGTGCCTTAAATGTTCTTTGGTCTCAATAGAGACCGATAGAATAAGTACTAGGCTTACAACGAATAAGTCCTGGGGTCGATTTGCTCGACTAAAGTCGGTGGTCCAGCATGACCGCAGTCAGATGCCTGAAGCAAATAAAATAATGAAAGAATACGCACACGCATCCTTATACATACGTATATACTACTACATATATATATATATATATATATATATATATATATATATATATTATATATACATATACATATACAGAGAGGGAGAGAGGGAGCGAGGGAGAAGAAGGGAAAGAGAGCGAGAGAAAACGCGTATGTATGTTGGTCTTCGTTTAAGAAGATTGTTTCCCAACCAAGTGATCTTGGGTTCTCTGCCTCTGTATGCCACCTTATGTGTAAATTATGTCCCCCAATGATTCTGTAAATAGTAGTTACGTCCCCCAAATGAACAGGCGAGGATCGGAAGGGATTCTCTCGACCCAGGAACATCCTGAACATAGAACGGCCTTTCGCACCGTGCTTGCGCTTCAAGAAATTCCTGCTAGCCTATGCTCACAAATACCAGGGCCAACGTCTATCGACTTCTAAAGGAACACAACTCCTTTGTTGACATCAGCAATCGATGCCAAGGAAGATAATCCCCTTTGTTGACATTGAATAGGGGCTCCTTCCTCGTCCATATTCTGAGGGGCCACTCTCCCTAGAGACCTTTAAGCCAGCAGTGTTTTTTAGTTTGATTCATGCCAAAAGCCACACCTTTTATGGATGTGAAACCTAAGGTAATCCCATAATCCGGCCTTATCTAATTTATTATATCTATATATATATATATATATATATATATGAATGTAATATATATATAAATACATACAACATACATACACACACACACACTCACATATATATATATATATATATATATATATATATGTATATATATATTAATTTTTATATAGAAGGAGCTTCTACAGGACTAGAACTGTTTCATTCAGAGAAATCTTCAGTATGCCACCTATGGGTGCATATCTCTGTGAATATGTCTTCGTCTTCGTCTTTGTTCCTTCCACCACAGCTACAAATACACCGAATTACGAATTATTAGCTGTTGATCGCAATTTCTGACAGGTGTCACAGTGATTAATTGCAAGAGTTAAGTATTTTTTTTGTTTCGAACTCAGAAGCCCATAACCGAAACAAATATTGCCAAGTATCCAAGTATTCCATCTCACAGCTTGAGAATTTAGCCCCATCACCACACGCACCTTAGCTGTTACTGACTTTATCAACCTCGAATGAATGAAAGGCAAAGTTGACCTCAATTGGATTTGAACTTAGAGTAGGAACAAATATAGTAAGGGCTAATACTCAATACCTCAATGACTCTGTCAATCGGCTGATCTCTCTTTATCTCTTTCTTGGGGCACGTATACGAACAACATTGAAAAACAGAGTTATATAAAATACCAACGTAATGAAGGAGCCTGCTGTAGCTGCCTTTTTTCCGACTGTCCTATTACCCCTAGACTATAAGATTGTTCTTATTTCTTTACTGCTCACGAGGAGCTAAACATGGAGGAGACAAACGGATTAAGTCGATTATATCGACCCCAGTGCGTAGCTGGAACTTATTTAATCGACACCAAAAGGATGAAAGGCAAAGTCGACCCCGGCGGAATTTGACCTCAGAACGTAACGGCAGACGAAATACTTATTTTTTACTCCCCACAAGGGGCTACACAAAGAGGGGACAAACAAGGACAGACAAAGGGTTTAAGTCGATTACATCGACCCCAATGCGTAACTGGTACTTATATAATCGAACTCGAAAGGATGAAAGGCAAAGTTGACCTCGGCGGAATTTCAACTCAGACGTAGCGGCAGACGAGATACCTATTTCTTTATTACCCATAAGGGGCTAAACATAGAGGGGACAAACAAGGACATATATGGGTATTAAGTCGATTACATCGACCCCAGTGCGTAACTGGTACTTAATTCATCGACCCCGAAAGGATGAAAGGCAAAGTCGACCTCGGCGGAATTTGAACTCAGAACGTAGCGGCAGAGGAAATACCGCTAAGCTTTTCGCCCGGCGTGCTGTTGTTTCTGCCAGCTCGCCGCCTTATTAATGGCATGTCAACATTGGGGAAAATCTTGAATCTTGAGATCATCTCTCCTAATATGAGAATGTCACCAATTGCTCTTTGGTAATAATAACACATTTAC
>NC_043006.1:60474298-60501798 GCF_006345805.1 Octopus sinensis
TCAAGGAGTTCTGAGCTGACGAAAGAAATGTCGATTTGACTAATCTAGAAACGTACGTTCTCAAATAACCTTTGCATTTGTGATTTTTTAATGTCTTTACCCCCATATCTTCGTGAGTTGACTTGAGCAAGCACTATATGAGAGAGATTTTCTTTAAGTATTGGAAATAGTTTAAAAAAAATTTTTTTTAGCTGCTATTTCTAATGAGTTCAGTATGTGGCAAAGTAATTTATTTTACTAAGCCCTTTTATATAATGTAATAATTTGAATTCGCCTTAAATGGTCCCTTTACATACTGAATACTTGGTAAAATTGATTAATAATTAATTAATTTTACCCTCAATTGTTGAAATTATAATTCATTTCTCTCTATTTAATGCTTCGGTTTTTACCGATAAAACATAGTGTTTACTAATTTTAACCCACGCTGGTGGAAAGGGGAGAGCAGAAATTCTTCGCTTGCATATTTTGAATTTGATAGCACTGGTAGTTGGAGCAG
Source organism: Octopus sinensis (assembly GCF_006345805.1). Lineage (NCBI taxonomy): Eukaryota > Metazoa > Mollusca > Cephalopoda > Octopoda > Octopodidae > Octopus > Octopus sinensis. The sequence goes on from NC_043006.1 coordinate 60,474,798, forward strand.
GACTCCGGAAGTGATAAGAAGCCAAAAGGGTATGCTCCCGCTTTCAGTGTTCCCAAATCCGAATCAAGGAGTTCTGAGCTGGCGAAAGAAATGTCGATTTGACTAATCTAGAAACGTACGTTCTCAAATAACCTTTGCATTTGTGATTTTTTAATGTCTTTACCCCCATATCTTCGTGAGTTGACTTGAGCAAGCACTATATGAGAGAGATTTTCTTTAAGTATTGGAAATAGTTTAAAAAAAAATTTTTTTAGCTGCTATTTCTAATGAGTTCAGTATGTGGCAAAGTAATTTATTTTACTAAGCCCTTTTATATAATGTAATAATTTGAATTCGCCTTAAATGGTCCCTTTACATACTGAATACTTGGTAAAATTGATTAATAATTAATTAATTTTACCCTCAATTGTTGAAATATATATATATATATATATATATATATATATATATAGTAAGTATAGGAAAGAATGGAGCTGAACGAAGATTTAACAAAATTACTTTATTTTATTTTCGACATATGTTTCGAAGTCTGCAAAGTCCCTAATTTCGAGTGAATAAGGAGTCCATTATGCAGCTTTCTCTTCAGGAAAATCCAGGAACTTAATTCTCCAACAAAATGCACAACAAGCTTTTCGACGACTGCTCACGAGGAACCCATAAAAATAATGATAAAAAATGTCTATTTATGGGTTCCTCGTGAGCAGTCGTCGAAAAGCTTGTTGTGCATTTTGTTGGAGAATTAAGTTCCTGGATTTTCCTGAAGAGAAAGCTGCATAATGGACTCCTTATTCACTCGGAATTAGGGACTTTGCAGACTTCGAAACATATGTCGAAAATAAAATAAAGGAATTTTGTTAAATCTTCGTTCAGCTCCATCTTTCCTATACTTAATATATAAAACTTCAAATTTCCGCACTAAGGCACGGATTTTATGCCCTATGGTCGTAACTTCAACCGTGCCCTTTCTGTTGTGAGTTTGCTACCCAGGTATCGTTTATCTTTCGAATTATCCGTAATAAGATAATTCATTTGTCTACTTATATATATATATATATATACATACGCACGCACACACAAACAATCATACACACACAATAGACACACACACAGAGGAAAATATACGGCTCATAACATTCGGTTGAATTTATAATTTAGCAAGTTTACTATTACCCTCTATGCCGGTCATAGTTTATCAATATGTTGTATTTATGCTCAATAATAAATACAAATTAGGAAAATGAGATTGAAAAAATGGAAAGGAAAATCTATAAAGAGAAAATAATATATATTAAAATAAGAAAAAACAGAAAACATTAATAAAGTAAAACTATAGTTGAAAAGATGTAAATGAAAAGACTTATGATCTGTGTCATTAATCGTATTGGATTTATTCGCTATTGTTAATAAAAGAAGGGAGCATAATGTTTTTAATGATACTTGAATAATAATATTTATATTATCGTAGTTATTAAAATGAATACTTGTAATATTGTGATAAATATTACATTGTTACGAAATTCTCATAGATATGTTGCACAATAAATAAGAAAATATTATTGAAATATACAAGTGTCACTCATGGTTGCAATACAAATTAATGTTATTGCTTTTACACGTTAAACAATTCTAGTGTGCTAATTTCTTTATATGTATATACATTTATATAATATACGAGGCAGTACTCGAACCGGAATTTTGCAAATTTTGCAAATTTTATTCGTTTAGTTTTACATCACCTTTAAAGTATTCTCAATTTGGAGTAATGCATCGGTCCAGAGGCGTTTTCCCCTGTTCGAAGCAGTTCTAGAACTCTTGCGAAGTGATTCCTTTTAACATTTCTGTCGATTGTTTTCTTCACCTCTTCCACATCTGCAAAACGTTTAACTTTAAGGACTTTAAAAAAAGTTGCAAGGAGCAAGGCAATATCAGGTGAACAGTTAGGGTGAGTGAAGCGGGGACATGCCATTTTTGGTCAAAGTCTATCTCACACTCAAGGGGGTATGCGAAGGTACATTGTGATAATGAAGTCACCACTCTCCACTTTGTCATTGGTCTGGGAATTTTCGTCTTGCTGTGTCTCAGAACTGCCAAATAAAATGTCTTGATAACAATTTGACCTGGAGGAACACATACTGTGTGGCCACTTCCTTTCGCATCGATAAGAAAAATCAACATCGTCTTGACAATGGACTTCACTTGACGTACTCTTAGGGGGCGTGGTGACATTGATTGCTTCCACTGACATGATTACTGTTTTATTTCCGGGTGGTAGCCACAACACCAGCTATCGTCCCCAGTGATGATCTTCGAAAAAAGGTCCGGATCAACATAAAACTGTTCTTTCAGTCCATGACACGCATTCAGTCGTAACTCTTTTTGATCATCCGTGAGCACGTAAGGCACAGATTTTTTGCAATTCCTCGATCAAAATTCGTTGGGAAGAGCTCCAGGTCATACCAGTCATAGCAACAAGTTCGCCAATTGTTCGGTGACGGTCCTCAAATTTCATGAATTTTCGTGATGTTTTCACATGTTCGGGAGGTCAACGGTCGCCCTGAGCGAGGTTGGACTAAAGTGTGAAAGCCATTCGCAAGCTTGCATTTTGCTCATGGCAGCGTCCTTGCTTGAAGCATGACAGTTCTTTCGTCCGCCGATTTCCCGAGAAGAAAACACAATTTCTTGGAAGCACGATGTCTCTTCTTTTCAGCCATGGGGAAACTCAACGAACAGGGGAGAAGCACTGCAAAGTAAAGACGCACCATGTGGCAGTAGGGCTGCAGTTAGAATTTTCTTCGTGTTGAGTATCCCATACCGCTGAAATGGTCCTTGAATAAGGGTTATTTAAGGATGTTGAACGAAACACTCGCTTTTTCAGAGGTGAATTAATCAAACTCCAAAGAATTGCTCTCAACAAGAATTGCTATGATGCTCCCCAACTACTTCTCGTGATCAGAGATGATCATATCGTTAGCCACCAAAGGTCATACCCAACTGGTTACGGTCAAACTGATAAGCAAATTTGTGGTATTGAGCAGAATATTTGCTGCATTATTTACATTATTTACATTCAATGGATTCATTCTTGCCTGTTGTTAACGTCACGTTTCGGTTTTTTAAAATAATAGACAGGGAACATCACTGGAAAATACGAAAACTAAAAGAAGCAAAACATATGCTAGGACACAACAACCTCTTAAGCAGACCGAGTGCAAATATGAGCAGCATATGGGAACAAGTATTAAGGGAAGATAGAAAAATATTAGATTTATAAGCCCTAAACATTCGAACCTGGGTTCTCATACTTAAGGTATTTTCGTTGTTATCAATATTACTATTATTATTGCTCAGGTCACTGCTTGGAATCGAACTCAGAATCTTGGGATTAGTAGCCCGTGCTCTTAACCATTACGCCATATGAACGTGGGCAATCATGGAGTGAATGCTTAGGGCTTATAAATATAATGTTTATATAGGACGTATTCTTTGAACAGGACGTATTCTTTGTAAGCCTAGTACCTATTCTATCGGTCACTTTTGCCGAATCGCTAAGTTACGGGCACACGGAAACACACCAGCATCGGTTGTCGAGCGTTGTTGGGGGGACAAACACAGACATACAAACATATATACACATATACATGTATGTATATATATATATATATGCATATATACCACGGACCTCTTTCAGTTTTCGTCTACCAAATCTCACAAGGTTTTGGTCGGCCCGACGTTATAGTAGAAGACACTTGCCCAAGGTGCACGCAGTAGGAATGAACCTGGAACCATGTGGTTGGTAAGCAAGCTATTTACCACACAGTCACTCTTGCGCCTACATACACACACATACACACACACACACACATATATATATATATATATATATATATATATATGTGCTTGTGTGTATATGTTTATGTACATGAATCTCTATTCAGATATATGCGAGTTCCCGTATGTGTATATATTTTCTTTTATTAGTTTACTTGTCTTAGTCGTTTGACTGCGGCCATGCTGGAGCACCGTGTTTAAGGATTTTAGTCGAACAAATCGACCCCAGATCTTATGTTTTAAGCCTTGTACTTACTCTATCGGTCTCTTTTTGTACCCTCCTCAGAATTCCTCTTCAAACAAGGTGAAATATTTAAGATCAAATCAAATTTCACCTGTGTCTCGGAAAATCGAATCTATGCCATGACATGCTTAGGATGTGGTAACAACTATATTGGACAAACAGGAATATCACTCCGTCGAAGAACCACTATCCACAAAGAACAAATCCGCCACCCACAATACAGACAGTTACAGGTTAGTGAACACATAGAAAGGTGTGCTAGGAATCTTAATCCTAATCTCCAAATTTTCCCCTTCTATCAATGCAGCAAAGAATGAATAAAGAGGCAACTTTCATCAATAGATATTTTCCACAACTAAATATGAACACATAATATAATACAGAACACCACTAACCCCATTCATCCCTTACACCATTCACATTACAATTCTATATCTTACCTAACTGCACAAAATCTAGAACTACTTACCTCCCTTACAAATAATCTTTTTACTCAGGAACTATTAGACCTGACACCGGCTATTAGCCGCTGTTCATTCACAGCAATGAATAGTATATTGCGAAACCGCGGTATGCCTGAATCTCTTTAATAATCTCATAATAATGACTTTTATGACTTTTATTACTTTTATTTCTACCTCAGTTCATCTAATTGTATATATCTGTCGTTACCTTTCATAAAAAGCCTTTTCTTTTTTATTTACAATGTGCATTTTCGTTGATTTTTCTTACTTTCCCCTTACATTTCCACGTGTAGTTTCTATTTCCTTTTTGTAACATATTTCTATTATATATATGTATATATATATATGTATGTATATGTGTGTGTGAGTATTTATATATACATATACATACAAGCGCTCACGTTATAATTAGTTGTGAAAAGGTTCACTCGGTGAAGAATTGTCATATGACATTCTTTGTGTTGTTTGCTTAAATAAGGCTTGAAGTTACACATTAATGCATGCAAATTTATTTTTAGTATTGTTCCTTTCGTGAAACATTAATATTCTACATGAGATTATCGTAATCTTTGGTATTTGAATTACTAACAGGCATTACAACATTGCACGCGTAAACCTTTACGCGTGGAAAGATTAATCCTTGTTATGCATCTCAGTGCAATTTTGAATTTATTGCAATATCTCGTCCACAATGAATGCTACGCGTATCGTGATTGTGTATCGATGTGGCAGATAGTCAGCATGCAAACCCAACAATTTGTGGCAGAAAGTGTTGTGCTTTCATTTTCTTTCGTGTTAAATCTTAAGGCGTTGATGCAATAAGTGCAATAAGCTACCACTCTATGTGAGGAGACTTACTCAAATTCTTTGTGCTTAAATGTAGATAAAGAACATAACATCGGAGAATAAACTAATTAACCAGGAAATATTATGTTGGAGGTGAGGCGTTATCATGCTTTAAAGCATCACGCTATAATCACTAATCGAACTGCAGGGAAAAATAAAAATCAACAAAACCGATTATTATCCAAACATCAAATGCTGGCCGATTGTTTTACTGTGCGGGCATGTAGAACGTCTATTGTCACCTGTTTGAGAAAACAGAACGTTAGCAGAATATAATTTGGACAGTATTTTCTCACTCAGGTGTCTATAAAAATGATTGTCTAAAAATACAACCGAAAGCAGTAATGGCAGGTCATGTTGTTTGTACATCAGTCAAACTAGTGGTGGTGGATGGTGCTGGTAATGTAAATAATACTGCACGACAATTTACAAACTCATATTGAACGTCACCTTCTTATGGGGTCCATTGATGTTGAGTGTGTGTCAGATAGATAAAAGCTTGAAAAATATTTCGGTCAAATGCTTTGAATAAAGTCATTCTCAGTGTCAAATTTGTCAGCCACACTGTCACGGTATAGTGGAGTAAAAAACAAAACCTTTCTGTAAAGGCAATTTTTATTGAGAAAGAAACAAAAAAAACATTGAAACGTGAATTTTTATTATAGTTATTATATGCAATAAACGCAGAACAAAGATCCAGTTATCTGACAAAAGATCTTAGAGTAGTTAGTTTCGTTTCTATAAGTTCTGACCCAGAAATTCAGCAGCTATCGTGAAGTAATGATGAATTATATTAGTATAATCTTACTGGAATAGTGTGGCTTTACGGAAATGTAAAGTATAAATGGGGGAACCGTTGGTATCTGAGAGTAAATGTTAACAAAGTGTTGAACTTTGATTCTTTACATATTTTCTTTTTCTTGTCGACATATAAAATAGGTACCATAACTGTTCCAGTATACTCAATATCACACCCATAGAAGTCAAAACATCAGGTCAAAGTAAAACACGATTATTATATAGACGTGCCGCTAGAATACGTGCCGCTAGAATCACTACAGTATTGGGGTACATATCATCCTATGCTATTTGATTTTGTTTCCCCAAGTTCAGTTCAACTTTGCACGGTCTTAACTACATATAGCATCATTTAACACGTTCCCATGTCGATTCAATCAAGTTACCCTCTGCTAAAATGATTTATATCATGCATGACAATATTTGAAACGACAAATTTTAGAATGTCAAATAACTGACTTGTATTATACGATTACGAAAAGTAAAGAACATGCAGCCATATTCTCTTCGATTTGTTTTTCATATTTTATATGTCCACAAGAAAAAGAAAATATGTAAAGAATCAAAGTTTAATACTTTGTTAATATTTACTCTCTGATGCCAACGGTTCCCCCATTTATACTTTACATTTGCGTAAAGCCACACAATTCTAGTAAGGTTATACAAATATAATTCATCATCACTTCATGATAGCTGCTGAATTTCTGGGTCAGAACTTATAGAAACGAAACTAACTACTTTAAGATCTTTTGTCCGATACCTGGATCTTCGTTCTGTGTTTATTGCATATTAATAACTGTAATAAAAATTCACGTTTCAGTAAATAAGCTGAAAAGTATTCTAAATAATATGAAGTGGATACGAGTTGACAAATGTTTTATCGGGATTCAATAAATAAGTCCAGAAAATATTTGAAACGATGTTAGAAAAATAATTTTCAACTTACAGTTGTTGATGATAATGATACTGGTGGTGATAGTAATGATGATGATGAGGATGACATCTCCGATATACTTAGGTGACAAAAGTGAAGGAAGTTGTATAAGTAAAGTGTCTGTATTAAGGAATTTAATCTCGTAGATTGAGTTAAACATAAATCAATTAAGTTTTACTCACAAAGTAATAATTTGAAACAGAATTTAAAGACCTGTAAAAGCTGTTCTTAAACATGCAGCCTTATTTCCGTAACCGCTTCATAGGATGTTAATGTTTTGTTGAAGACAACCTGTTACGTGTTAAATTGACACATGTGAGATTAATAGCATTATCTTGAGATAACATAATCCTCAAAGAAGATATCGACGTACAACGAGGTACCGCAGTATCATATTCTTTCAGTTCTTTAACCTTCGTGTTGAGTTCGATTCCAGTTTGTAAAGAATAGACCAACTTTATGTCATCGTGATTGCTTCAGTATTTTAATTTTAAATAACATTTCATTTCTTTGAAGCATGTCTCCCTAAGGAACTTGACGGTGTAATAAGTAACAAAGAATATATATTAAGATGAAAACAAAAAAGTAAAGTAATTGATATTGTCGATTCCCAACTATATTGAAAACTCTCATCTTCGTACTGAAAATAACTGAATGGAACCATATTTCAGTTTGCTCCCAAACCAATCAAAGTAACGTTGATATCATGTGATATCATACTCAATGCAATTTCAATATTGCATATTGGAGCATACATGCCTTGAGTTCAAACATTTCTCTTGGGTTTTACGACTTTTCAGCATTAATTAAATTTTGTTTTTCGAAATGTATTTTCTTTTTGTTTTCCTCAAAACGCCTGCTTTCTACAGATTTCAATTCTACGTTTGTATGAAATAGAAACAAAGATGAGTGCAAAGCTAAAATTATTCCATAGCATTTGTTTCACATCTAATTTATTTTAGTTTCAATAACTTGTGTAGGTTTCTTCTAACCTCTGTTGAAAAAGATAATCTGCGCTTCCTAATTCCCAGAAACGTATTGTAAGAATCTATCTCCCTCTCCCTCACCCTCCATATATATGTATGTATGTATGTATGTATGTATGTATGTATGTATGTATGTATGTGTGTGTGTGTGTGTGCGTTCATAAATTCATATGTATACATAGTTTAGCACATACACATTTATGACTACATATATCTGATATAGTTAGATATGTATATATATGAATGTAGAAATATACATATATAGGTGTATTATATATATATATATATATATATATATATATATATATATATATATATATGTATAAGTATATGTATACACATATACACATTCGTATACATAAATCTACATAAGCTATAAGTATATATATATATATATATATATATATATATATATATATATATATATATATATATATACATATGAGTGTGTGCGTATGTGTATGTATGTATATAAGCATGTATGCTTCTGTGTATATTATGCATGTATATGCATGTGTCTGAATATATATATATATATTATATGTATATATACTCACACACATACACACAGATGATCACGCATACACACACATAAACACACGCACATTCATATATATATATATATACATGTATGCGTGCGTGCGTGCATGTTAACGCATACAAACGTGTGTGTGTGCGTGTGTTTAGGGACATTCATATATGTATATGTATCTCTCTCTCTCTCTCTCTCTCTATATATATATATATATATATATACTCATATAGGATGGGATTGAAAAATGGAGAACTCCAACTCAGCAGGCGAAAGGGAGGGAATATATAAATTTCACTAAATAAATGAAACGCGAGGTTAGAGTTTTAACTACGACAAAATAAACCCAAGTGATAAATTACAACGTTTCTTTTTATATACGTGAAAAGATAATTACAATATAACTATTTCTGAATCTTTTGTTGAAAAACCAATGGAGTTTCATGTAAAATGCAATTGAAAAACACCCGACATTCCATTGTAGTTCCCAAAACAATATTAAGAAATAAACTCTTTCTCATAATCTCATGCAATGCAGCTTGAAGTGTTAATAGATATATACGATTTGTACGTAGACACATACATATATACATGAATACAAAAATTGAATATACAAACACCTCACGCCACACATAAGTGATGGATGGGATGAAAACAATTTTTTGTCTGTTGTCTAAATCAGAAGCCATTGTTGTTATAATCACGTTTATTATAACGATAGTGAATACTGATTTAGCAGATATTTTGTCACGTTGTTTGATGACAGCGAGTGTCCTCAAATCTCAAGAATCCCCTTAAGAATTCTTACAAAATATGGTAATTTTCTGAAGGTCGACAAAGCGATTCAGTTTCAGACTCAGTCATTCGTTTTAGATATCATTTCTGGTGCTTTACCAAGTGCACCAATTACTACAGGAATAATCGTTGCCTTGGTTAAAACTTTTCTTCTTCTTCTTCTTCTTCTTCTTCCAGTTCTTCTTCTTCTTCCTTCTTCTTCTTCTTCTTCTTCCTATTCTTCTTCTTCTTCTTCTTCTTCTTCTTCTTCTTCTTCTTCTTCTTCTTCTTCTTCTTCTTCTTCTTCTTCTTCAATTCTTCTTCTTCTTCTTCTTCTTCTTCTTCTTCTTCTTCTTCCAATTCTTCTTCTTCTTCTTCTTCTTCCTTCTTCTTCTTCTTCTTCTTCTTCTTCTTCTTCTTCTTCTTCTTCTTCTTCTTCCAATTCTTCTTCTTCTTCTTCTTCTTCTTCTTCTTCTTCCAATTCTTCTTCTTCTTCTTCTTCCAATTCTTCTTCTTCTTCTTCTTCTTCTTCTTCTTCTTCCAATTCTTCTTCTTCTTCTTCTTCTTCCTATTCTTCTTCTTCTTCTTCTTCTTCTTCTTCTTCTTCTTCTTCTTCTTCTTCTTCCTTCTTTTCTTATTCTTCCAATTCTTCTTCTTCTTCTTCTTCTTCTTCTTTCCAATTCTTCTTCTTCTTCTTCTTCAATTCTTCTTCTTCTTCTTCTTCTTCTTCCTATTCTTCTTCTTCTTCTTCTTCTTCTTCTTCCAATTCTTCTTCTTCTTCTTCTTCCTTCTTCTTCTTCTTCCAATTCTTCTTCTTCTTCTTCTTCTTCCTATTCTTCTTCTTCTTCTTCTTCTTCTTCTTCTTCTTCTTTTCTTCTTCTTCTTCTTCTTCTTCTTCCAATTCTTCTTCTTCTTCTTCTTCTTCTTCCAATTCTTCTTCTTCTTCTTCTTCTTCTTCTTCTTCTTCTTCTTCCAATTCTTCTTCTTCTTCTTCTTCTTCTTCCTATTCTTCTTCTTCTTCTTCTTCTTCTTCTTCTTCTTCTTCTTCTTCTTCTTCTTCTTCCAATTCTTCTTCTTCTTCTTCTTCTTCTTCTTCTTCTTCTTCTTCTTCTTCCAATTCTTCTTCTTCTTCTTCTTCTTCCAATTCTTCTTCTTCTTCTTCTTCTTCTTCCAATTCTTCTTCTTCTTCTTCCAAATCTTCTTCTTCTTCTTCAATTCTTCTTCTTCTTCTTCTTCTTCTTCTTCTTCCAATTCTTCTTCTTCTTCTTCTTCTTCTTCTTCTTCTTCTTCTTCTTCTTCTTCTTTGACTGCGCTGCTGTCCTGCATCAAGTGTAGACCGAACTTTGGTGCCTGGCATCTTGAATGACTTCAGGCACTCACAGATCTCAGCCAGTCAAGAAATAAAGTCAGTGGAAGTTCCACTTTGGCGTTCTTTAGAAGTTTCCTGGCGGGAAAGAGCGCCAACGTTCTCGGACAAGCTCTGGGTGTCAACGAGAATAAACTGGCTCCTTGTTGTGGAGGACTTTGTGGAGAAACTCTTCAAGCATTGAAGAACAGTTAGTCGGGCTTGCCCGAGATGCACAGATAGGGAAGAAAATGTTTTGCACACACTCATCCAGTGCCTGACTTGTGGGTTTCTGTCGAATACATGCAGGTGGGGCCTAGGTAGAATTTTCTTCAGGTTTTGTGGCTCATTTCCCTCAAATGGTCCCTGAATATAGTAAAAATTAGGTAAAATCGATGTATATGCACGTTTCACGAGTTATTGTCCTTTCGTCAGCACCACATCGAACCCATTAACTATCAATACTTAAATTGCTACTAAGTTTTGAGGAGAATGGTATTCGAAGCTCATAAAGCTACAAACAATAGCTTATGAATATTGGATTAACAGAAAAATGTCATAGAACTACAATCTACATCTCCTGTAGACATAGCGTCGACAATACACAAACATATATAAAGACACACACAGACACACTGACACAAGTGTTTATGTGCTTACGTATGAATATATATATATATATATATATATATATGTATACATGTAAATATGTATACATGTAGAGAGACATGCACGATCACACATAGTTACAACGCACATGTATATATACATATAGATTCAGTGGGACAAAGAAAAAGTTGATAGAGCTAGCACATAAGTATTTATACATTTTTTTTTATTTAATAGTTTTCAATTTCTGCCGATTAAAAGAGAACATGTTTATATATACAGTTACAAATGAATACACATACACACACGAAACACATGTATAGAAACACTCATACACACACAAACACACACTATATGTATGAATATATGTGTATATATTTTATCTTCTACTTGTTCAGTTCATTGGATTACGGCTTGTGTAAATGCTTGTATAAAGACTTACATGCATATATGATATACATACATACGTAAATGTCTCACAGTGTTTTATTCATGTGTAAGTATACTTGCATATACACACTTACGGATGCACGTGCAGAAATACACATACATGCATTTATACATTTTCACATGCGCGTTTCAATATTTCATATGTGCGTGTATGTTTGTATATAGTTTTGTGTTTGACGTTACTCATGATTTTAAGAATAATTTTTTTCGGTTCATATTGTCTTTGCTACAATGACAGATTTCGAAAATATTGAATTATCACGTGATATGTCAATGTTTTTTTTTTCTTCTAGTCGACACCTTTCTTTAGAACAATCGTAATTAAATATTCAGAAATAGAAAGAAAGATTTTTATTTATAATTCAATTTGTTAAGTGACATTTACAAAAATGTAGGCCTTTGAATTACTTACGTAGCTTGAATAAATATGTAGAAATAAACACATGCATGAACTCATATAAGGCGTATGTGTATATGTTCGTATGTATATATATATATATATATATCTGTATAAACATACATAAGCATACAAATATAGACATACCTATAATTATAAATATATACATCTAAAATATAATTTACACATGTATACAATGTCTCCCAGCCACATATATATATGTACATGTACACACAATTTTCTATGAAAATGTGTACCCATACCCATATAAATATATACATAAATAAATACATAAATATATGGAGAGAATATATCTATATTTATTTGTGTGCTTATTATCACGCACGTTTATAGATCTGTTTCTGAGTGAGTGTGAATGTGTGAGGATGCATGTACACAAGCGAGAGAAAATCGTACCCAGCTTATGTCAGATTTCAGTGTATTTCTTAACATGTTGACATTTTGCCATGCAGTTTCGTAGCCATATATATATATATATATCCTTAAAAAAATGTTTTAGCCCGAAGGCCGCGGCCATGCTGGGGCACCACCACTGAATGAGCTACACTAATTTGTGAATCCACCTCTGATACGTGGCACTTGATCAACAAGGGAGTTCGATGCTGCTGCCCGCATCTGTCTCCTGTCGTGAAGTAGGTTCATTTGGGACTCCCGACGAGAAGAGATCCAGTTTAATTTTAAAGAAACCCACATCCACACCATGTAAGTCTCTCAGGCATTTAGAGAGGATGTTAAAGAGCTGTAGTCCTCTGAAACCCAAGCTGTTGCAGTATCTGGACCTGTATTTTGATGGTGATGTTGGAATCCTTGGCACCATGCAGTGGCGCCCCGTTGTGCGGTTGGGGTAACTTTGAATGCCAAAGTTTGGGTCAAGACCCTCCAGGATTTCCAGATGTATATCACCGCATATCTCTCCCGCCTCCACTCTAGGGAGAAGAAGTTTAATACCTTCAGTCTTTCCCAGTAGCTGATATTTTGCATTGAGACGATTTTCTTTGTGTAGCTTCTCTGAATTGCTTCGAGTTCTGCTGTTAGTTTTATATTGTGTGGTGACCACAGTTGGGAGCAGTAGTCCAAGCGGCTGAGGACGAATGTTTTCCGTAGGACCATCAGTGTCTCCTATGTGTGTGTGTGTGTGTGTGTGTATGTGTGTGTGTATATATACATATGTATATATATGTATATGTAAATGCATATATATGCATATATATATACACATATATAAATATACATATATATTCATACATATATATATATATATATATATATATATATATATATATATATATATTTATAACAATGAGGGTCTTTGCAACAGGTTGCTAGACCACATACCGAAAGTATTAGAAATAGCAGCCAGACGACTGTTATTTCTTTTACTACAAAAATATGTCCCACAAACAACAGTATTTGTAACTCACTATGGCAAAAAAATAAAACGAAGAAAAACAACGAAATCAAACGATGTCCGGTCAATTATGGACGCACGTTTCTGGATTAAAATCAGAGATTCATTTCCTTTATCAACATAATATTCCGATAAATAAATCTGAAAATGCTAGAAAAATCTTACCACCATATTCCGAACAAGCGACATCGGACAAATAGAAGCCCACCAGCATATCCACATTTATATGGACAAGTGAATTCGTATCTCCCTCCAGAATTTACCCCACGTGAGTCACAAATAATACTGCCGAAAATGAATTCGTAGTTCCGTCGTAGGGGAATAAAATAATCAATACAGATAAAGGGTGAACTATGGTCTAGCAACCTGTTGCAAAGACCCTTATTGTTATAATTATATATAATTATACCGAATATGGTCCTTTTTCATACCCAAAAACTACTTTGTTGATTTTATTAAATTAATTATATTTCACCCTTTATCTGTATATATATATATATATATATATATATATATATATATATATATATATATATATATATATTCTCTTTTTACACTTTTACTTGTTTCAGTCATTTGACTGTGGCCATGCTGGAGCACCGCCTTTAGTCGAAGAAATCGACCCCAGGACTTATTCTTTGTAAGCCTAGTACTTATTCCATCGGTCTCTTTTGCCGAAACGCTAAGTTACGGAGACATAAACACACCAGCATTAGTTGTCAAGCGATGCTGGGGGACAAACTCAGACACACACACACGTATATACGACGGGCATCTTTCAGTTTCCATCTACCAAATCCACTCACAAGGCTTTGGTCGGCCCGAAGCTATAGTAGAAGACACTTGCGCAAGGTGCCGCGCAGTAGGACTGAAACCAGAACCCTGTGGTTGGTAAGCAACCTACTTAACACACAGTCACTCCTGCGACTATGTACACACACATACACACACATATATATTGATTAGTTATTGGATTCATTAGCATCTAAGCACATCAATACGGAGGACATCAATTGGTAGGTACAACAGCATAGGTTTTACAGTGAAATAAATCCACCCTGAAGATATCATGTGTTGCTAGGGCAGTGTAGATATGTAAGTTTCAAATCCAGTAACTGTCAATCGGAACCATGCCGTACGTGTAAGAATGAAGATGAATCAAATTTAAAATTTACAGCAGCTGTTTTGGTAGAGTTGTATATGGTATATTCATAGATTACGTCATAGAATATATCGAACCATATTTGGGTAAAATTTTAACCTGGTGGAAACAAGTGAGATGAGAAATTTAACCAACATATTTGGATGAGTGTTATTGAAAAAAATAAACATTCTAATTTATAGAGAAATTAAAATGAGTTATATTCATCATCATCATCATCATCATCATTTAGCGTCCGCTTTCCATGCTAGCATGGGTTGGACGGTTCAACTGGGGTCTGTGAAGCCAGAAGGCTGCATCAGTCCCAGTCTGATCTGGCAGTGTTTCTACGGCTGGATGCCCTTCCTAACGCCAACCACTCCGTGAGTGTAGTGGGTGCTTTTTACGTGACACCCGCACAGGTGCCAGACGGAGCTGGCAAACGGCCACGGACGGATGGTGCTTTTTACGTGCCACCGGCACGAGGCCAGTCGGGGCGGCGCTGGCAACGGTCACGAACGGATGGTTCTCTTACGTGCCACCGGCACTGGTAACTCAGCTGCAATTTCTATTGATAGATTTCGATTCTGATCCTCACTTGCCTCAACAGGTCTTCACAAGTAGAGTTTTGTATCCCAAGAAGGGAAGGTATGCATACGTGGGCTGGCTACATCCCATGTAGAAGGCCACGGGTTATGGTCTCACTTGTCCTGCCGGGTCTTCTCGCGCACAGCATACTTCCAGAGGTCTCGGTCTCTAGTCATTTCCTCAGTGAGACCTAAAGTTCGAAGGTCGTGCTTCACCACCTCGTCCCAGGTTTTCCTGGGTCTGCCTCTTCCACAGGTTCCCTCAACCGCCAGGGTGTGGCACTTTTTCACACAACTATCTTCATCCATTCTCGCCACATCCCCTACCAGCGCAAACGTCTCTCTTGCACACCACAACTGATGCTTCTTAGGTCCAGCTTTTCTCTCAAGGTACTTACACTCTGTCGAGTATGAGTACTGACATTACGCATCCATCGGAGCATACTGGCTTCATTTCTTGCGAGCTTACGCATATCCTCAGCAGTCACGGCCCATGTTTCACTGCCATGTAGCATGGCTGTTCGTACACACGCATTATACAGTCTGCCTTTTACTCTGAGCGAGAGGCCTTTTGTCATCAGCAGAGGTAAGAGCTCTCTGAACTTTACCCAAGCTATTCTTACTCTAGCAGTTACACTTTCAGCACACCCGCCCCCGCTGCTGACTTGGTCACCTAGGTAACGGAAGCTATCAACTATTTCTAGTTTTTCTCCCTGGAAAGTGACGGAAGTGACGGTCTCAGAGCATTTTCAGTGTTTATTGTTCCTGAGCATCTGCCACATACAAAAACCATCTTCCTAGTTAGCTTACACTTGGTGCATCTTATAGAGTTTCTACCTACACCTTTTCTACAGATCGAGCAGGGCCATCTACCTGAAGGCGTTTGTGATTTGTCTACCTTCCTACTGATTACGACTTTGGTTTTAGCTAGATTGACTCTAAGGCCCTTCGATTCTAATCCTTGTTTCCACACCTGAAACTTTTCCTCCGGTTCTGATAGTGACTCAGCAATTAGAGCAAGGTCATCAGCATAGAGGAGCTCCCAAGGGCATCCTGTCTTGAATTCCTCCGTTATTGCCTGGAGGACTATGATAAATAGGAGGGGGCTGAGGACTGAGCCTTGGTGGACCCCTACCTCTACCCGGAATTCTTCACTGTACTCGTTGCCAACCCTCACCTTACTAGCAGCGTCCCTGTACATGGCTCGCACAGCTCTCACTAACCATTCATCTATCCCTAGTTTCCTCATTGATCACCAGATAAGGGATCGGGGGACCCTGTCGAATGCTTTCTCCATGTCAACAAAAGCCATGTACAGGGGCTTATCTTTGGCTAGGTATTTCTCCTGCAGCTGCCTTACCAGGAATATAGCATTAGTGGTACTTTTCCCTGGCACGAACCCAAACTGCATCTCATCTAAACTAACTCTCTCTCTAATTAGTTGCGTTATGACCCTCTCCGTAACCTTCATCACCTGATCCAACAGCTTGATAACTCTGTAATTATTTGTATCTAGGGCGTCACCTTACCTTTAGCTTTGTAGCAGTTGACTATTATGCTGCTACACCAGTCATTGGGTATGACTCCTTCGTGTATCACCTGATTAACTATACGGGTGACTAGGCTATAGCCGACACTACCAGATATTTTGAGCATCTCTGCAGTGATTCCTGATGGGCCTGGGGCTTTCCCTGTCTTCATGCTTCTAATTGCCTTAACTACCAAGGAACTATCAACTCGGATATCTGGTCCCTCTGTTGGGTCAACATTCGGCAGACTCTCTTTATCCCATTCATTTTCTTTATTCAGCAACCTTTCATAGTGGCGTCTTCAAACCTCTCTCTTTGTATCCTCATTTAGCGCAAGTGAACCATCTTCCATGCGAACACACTTCTCTCCTACCACATCACGATTCTCTCTCACACACTGTCTTGCAACGCGAAACACCTCCAGTCTTTGGTCCTCACGGCGCAGAACATTGGCAAATTTTTTCTTATCTGCTTCCCCTCTGGCTAAATAAACCTGTCTCCTAGCTTCTCTTTTGGCAGTCTGATACAATTCCCTGCTACCCCCATTTTTCCAGTCCTTCCAAGCCTGTCTCTTTTCTCTAATAGCCCTGTCTACAACATTGTTCCACCACCACGTTATTCTAGGTCGAGAGGGGACTTTGCACCAGCCACAGATCTGGTCAGTGGCTCTCAGCAGGTTGTCCCTTAGAAACGTCCAGTTTACCCCCTGTGAGGCTCTATCCCCTTCTACTTCGTCAAAGGCTTCAAGTAATATGTCCCTAAATCTCTGTCCATTTGCAGGATCTTTAAGCTTCCAGATCCCTCTTCTCCATGTTGGTCGTCTTCTGGTTGTCCCCCTAGTCCTGATCCTAAAGTCACTAACTACCAGTCTATGTTGTGGGGTACATTCTTCGCCTGGGAAGGTTTTGGCATTTATAAGCAGCCATCTCTCCCTTTGCCTGGCAAGGATGTTGTCAATTTGGCTGGTATGTTGGCCCAATCGGTAAGTGACTAGGTGGCTGGTAGGTTTCCTGAAGTTAGTGTTGCAAATCATAAGATTATTTGCATCGCAGAACTCCAGCAGCCTTGTTCCCTCCTCGTTGCGGGAACCATAGCCATATCCTCCATGTACGCTATGGAAGCCCCCAGCATGTCGTCCAACGTGACCATTGAAGTCACCAGCCACAAAGAGAAGGTCTCTGTCGTTCGTCAACGAGGTAGTCTGCAGTAGAGTGTCATAGAATCGGTCTTTCTGTCCATCGGGTAGCCCCGACTGAGGAGCATAGGCTGATATAATGGTTGCTAAACTATGATGAAGCACTAATTTAATTTTAAGTATTCTGTCACATACTCTGATTACCTCAATTATTGATATTAATAATGTTATTATTCCTGTCATCAACTCCATCAGCGTCATCATCATCATCATCATCATCACCATCATCACCATCAACATCACCACCATCTTTACCATTATCATTGATACTACTTGTATTGCGACGGCCTATGTTGATATTACCTCGATTTATCCCCGTTATATTATTATTTAGATTATACAAACATGAAAATGAACTTCTTATAATTTTATCCTCTATTACTTAAAGATATGATAATATTTAGTGGATGGGGGAACATTTTTTTATGTAAAAATATGCGAATCACTTAGAAGATTTCATAATTATATTCGTTGTACGAGGTGGATTACACCAGAATACATCATCCCTGTATGAGTTCAGCCGGCTTTTGGATTTGCGATATCTAAATTTGCGTAATTTAAGGGTACCACTTAGATTATCAGTACCGCTATACTTACTCTAGTGTTGTTAATTATGTTTTGACATTCACTGCTATAATTACCGTTCGAATGAAGACCATTAGTTTTGGCAAAATTATCACCACAAACATTATACTTGTTAAATTCCCACACAGGTCTATTATTATTACGAATGTCAATCATAGAACTATTAGTGTCAGTATTAATATTGGTCAATTAATATTATTATAGGGGTCAGTTTGAGAAAGATACGAACGCCAAGATAGATACAGAAGACCGGTAGCTATGGATGAGAAGGTGTGACATGAAGATAGAGAGAGAAGTACTTATATATGCGGTACACGAACAAGCGTCAAGGGCTAACTATGTGAAGTGCAAAATCGACAACACTACCGACAGCGGCAAATGCAGAATGTTTGGTGAGAGGGGTGAAACGGTATGGCACATCGTTAGCGAATGCCCGAAATTGGCACAACGTGAATAAAAACGACGACATGATAATGTGGAAAGAATGATCCATTGGGAAGTCTGTGGAAAACACGGCCTACAAAGAGCAAAATCGTGGTATGAGAAAATTCCAGAAGGAGTCACCGAGAATGAGAATTGCAAAATCCTGTGGGATGCAATGATTCAGTGCGATAACTTGACCAGACATCGGAAACCTGATATTATTGTGATAAATAAAAAAGAAAGAACATGCATGATAATGGATATAGCATATACCGGTGACAACAGGATCAAAGAGAAAGAAGAAAAACTATACAACTACGACGATTTGAAGTGGGAAGGTTGTGGTCAGTAAAGAGAGTTAACATGATAGCAAAATTAATTTGCGCACTTGGAAGTATCAGCAGTCAACCGCCAGCATAGCTCAAAAAGATTGGTACAAATGTAAATATAGTACCCTTACACAAATAAGCTTTGCTTAGAACTGTAAGAGTTCTACGCACGGTTCTCAAAGGGCGACCAGTAAACAATTGTTACCTTAGTCTGCTGGTTGTGGACTGCTGACACTTTCCATCATACCCAGCAAAATAAGCTGAGTTCTCATAAATAATAATAGCAACAACAACAACAACAAATATAATAAAAATAATAAGGAATATCATTCACAGACACGACAGAGTTGGGACCTACATACACTCACTGGAAGCTATGCCAACACGATGGAATAACAACAGAAAACAGATGGTATAGGCACACGCCAGAAAAGGTAACAGAAAACGTGAAAGCAACCATACTCTGGCATATGCCAATACACACAGATACAGAAATTAAGGTCAATAGGCCAGATATAGTTGTCAGAGATCATTTAGTAAAAAATACTTTCTAATTGATCTATCAATACCAACAGATGACAACGTTTCTCTAAAAGAAATGGAGAAACTTTTAAAATACAAAAACCTGGAAATAGAGGTAACTCGAATGTGGAATCTAAAAACAGAAGCAATTCCTATCATAGTGGGCGCATTAGGTATCGTTAAAAAATACTCAGACAAATACATAACAAAAATACCAGGACTTACAAATATATACAACATACAGAAAATTGCACTACTGTGCACTGCACACAGCCTACGCAAAACACTTTCAATACAGTAACCATAAGAGCATCACAGCAAACCACAGCACATACCGAAGGCACACGGAGCTGCGCTCGGTATTGAAGTGAAAGCACGCTATAAAAATAAAACTACTGAATTTTAATAATAAGTGGCTCTCATGACTTCTGATCTTAACTGATTGGAAGTGATATCATGTGAACCGAATACACTAACCACTAAGCCATGCGCCTTCATATATCTATTTTTCTATCTCTATATATAATTATCTGATGTATTCATCGATTACATCATGACATATAATGCACTATCTTCAGGTAAAATTTTAAACAGGTATTAATGGGTGAGATAATACATTCATCATTGTGAATCCAACTAACACTTTTGGATAAGTAATATCTTCAAAAATTTGGCTGTGTAACAAGACGTTTGCTTTCGAACCACATGGTTCCGGGTCCAGTCCCGCGGCGTAGCACCTTGGGGAAGTGTCTTGTACTATAGCCTCGGGCTGACTAAAGATTTTTGAGTGGATTTTGTAGACGGAAACTGAAAGAAGCCCGTCGTATGTACAGACGTGTGCGTGAATAGGCTTGTGTGTGTGTGTGACTTTGTGCTCGTGTTTGTCCCAACCATCGTTTGACAACCGGTGCTGTGTGTTTATGTCGCCGTAACTTAACGGTTCGGTGACGAGAAACTAGCATAATGTAAGCTTCCGAAAGTTGCTGTTTCTGATTTTCATTGAGTTCATGTAGAACTCACTTATCCAACTTTTTAACTTAACCGATTTGAACCAGGTGAGTCATAATTGCTTGCTTGCTAACACCAAACAACAACGATAATTCACGGGCACTTTGAGATGAATATGACTCGATGGTGGCTTTCAGTTCATCGTTATCCACCTTTGTTTCTGGTCGACCGCGTTGCTCATTATTGTCTGCTGTGTAATAATGAAAAAAATGAAATACTCCATTAATATTCCGAGCTGTCTGTGATGCTGTATTTTCAAGAAAGAACTCACATTTCAAAACTGTACGAATTTCCGATTTATCCATCTCTAAACAAAAATAGTAAACAAGATTTATAAATACTTCATAAAGCGCAAAATGTGTTAGAATAAAGAAATAGATGTGTCAGCTTTCTAACAAAAAATAATGGCTGTCAAAATATAATAATGGCCCAAAATGAGCAGCTGTCAAAATTTACCATATACTTTACAACAAATTTCATACTTGATGACCTAATATTTCATAGCCAAAACTGTTTTTCTTTACTTTTCCTTCGTTCTTTTAATCTATAGACAAATACCAACGATGGGTTTCCAAATAAACAGAACAAAATAGGTACTCCTCCCTTCAATCTGATGTCAGTTCTTACTACTCTAGTATTTTCTTCGTACTCCTTAATATAGCCTTAATTTTCACTAAAATGAAACTCCTGTTTTACTACGGACCAGATAGATACTATTCTACTTGCTTGAACTACAGATGTAAAGTTTGAAAGACAATTTTGAACTAAAAAAGATAGGCCCAACAATTTCGATATCACAATGGGATCTAGTATCTCTGGCCATGTCACTCTGCTTCTTAGTATCTATTTGTTATAGTGCTTACGGGAATTTTTCCTAATTTGACTGGAAGTCTATATAAGGACCGTGCATTGTTTATCCTTCGTAGCCACAGTAAGCTATATATTGAGAGAATTAGGAAGAAACTAAGAAAATTGTTTAAAAACTATCATCTAGGCATTACTTTTGAATATAATCTTCGGTTCGCAAATTTTTAGATGTAACTTTGGATCGCCAGCATCGTCAACCACTTAAGACCACGACTTATGTAAGCCGCTTTTCAAACCACCTCTCGAGTGTAATAAATTCAGTATATGGGTATATATTAGTATATAGTATATATATTAGTAGATAGTACAAGAGAACGTCACACTTCTTTGCTAATGAGAATCTCTTTGATGCCTATGCTAATCCTTATAACGAAGCCTTAATAAAAGCGGTATATAAACAAACCGCTATCTATTTCTTCGCGACTAGTAAAATGAGAGATCATAGAATAGGGATTAGTACGAACAAACACACACGCGCGCATACACACACACTCATACACATACATAATCACATATAAAAGCATATCTATACAGGCGCAGAAATGGCTGTGTGGTAAGTCATAGGCGCAGGAGTGGTAAGTAGCTTGCTTACCAATCACATGGATCTGGGTTCAGTCCAAGTGTCTTCTGCTATAGCCCCAGGCCGACCAAAGTGGAAACTGAAAGAAGCCCGTTATATATATGTATATATATATATATATATATGGGTGTGTATATGTTTGTGTGTGTCTGTGCTTGACAATCGATGCCGCTGTGTTAACGTTCCCGTAACTTAGCGGTTCGGCAAAAGAGACTGATAGAATAAGTACTAGGCTTACAAAGAATAGGTCCTGGGGTCGATTTGCTTGACTGAAGGTGGTGTTCCATCGTGGCCGCAGTCAAATGACTGAAACAAGTGAAAGAATATATATATACCCACTTACAAGAAGATATATGTATACATATGTTCATAAAATCGTATGTGTCTGTGTATACAATTGATAGAAAGAATGAATGGAAAAGAGAGAGAGATAGAGAGAGAGAGATTGATAGATAGATAGATAGATAGATAGATAGATAGATAGATAGATAGATAGATAGATAGATAGAGAGATAGAGAGCGCATGCGAAAGAGAGAAAGAGAGAGTGAAAGAGAGGGAAAGAAAGAGAGACAGAGACAGACAGACCGACGGAGAGAAATAGGCATGTAATTCTATATTTACTCGGACAACCATAGCTGCAAGAAAGAAATAGTTGTTTGATTTTATCCAGCTGTTCAATGTTTAGATATCAGTTCAGTTAATGTTAATGTTACAAGTAGAATTATGAGATTCAGAGTAGGAACCCGAGGAGATAGACAAATTCGACAAATTTCCGCATGTTCGACATGTGAGTTGCTCATTGGCACAATACTGTTTAAGGCAATATACATATCGAATTAACCACAGTTGCATGAATCTATGTGATCTCGAGAATTCATTGAGATGTAGTTGTGAGTAAGTTGTTTCCCCTGCAGGAATTTGAACGTGAATCAACTATAATTTCTAGCTTAAAATTTGGTAAAGTATTAATGATATATATTATTATATATATCATTATATCAGCTCAGGCATGGTTTTGTGGTAAGGGGTTTGATTCACAACCCCATGGATTCGGTTTCAATCCCACTTCGTAGCACCTTAGGCAAGTAGATGTCTTCTATATTTCCCGGTCAGCCAAAGACTTCTGAGCGTATTTGATTGATAATAATAATAATAATAATAATTGTGTACAGTGCTCAGGTGCACTACAACTCATCTAAAAATTGAAATAAGCCCGTGGTATCTCTCTCCCCCACTCTCTCTCTCGGTTTTTCCCTCTCTTCACTTTTTTCCTCATTTCTTTCTGTCAAAATACCTAAGCACGAAACTCAGGGGCCTTTCTGGTTTTTTCGTGATAGTCAAAATAATACACCCATGTTATTTTCTCACCGGACTCTTCCTTTTGTTTTTTGTACATTTAAACCATATATATATATATATATATATATTATAATTAGGGCTCAGCAAAGTAGAGGAAATAGCTAAGGTTCTTTGGCTGCTATTTCTAAACTTCGTTATGTGCTAAAGCAAATCTTTGCTGAACCCTAATTATAAAATATTACTTAAGTTTACCGAAAAATGTTCCTTTTTCATGCCGAATTCTACTTGGTGAAATTATTGATTAGTAGTTAATTAATTAATTTTACCCTTTGTTATTATTGATAATATATATATATATATATATATATATATATATATATATATATATATGTACGTATTATGTATGTACGTGCGCGCGCGCATGTGTGCTAACCAGAGTTGGTTCAGTGTGAGAGATTGCAAGAATAGGTGCCACACTCAAAGAAACAAAGGTACCGTATTCGACTTGTTCGACTGAAACACCTGAGTTCAATAACTGAAACAGGCAAAAGATGAAATGTAAAAGATTAAAGATATTGTGTAATATATATTTATGTTACGAGTGGAAACAATATAGAATTACAATTTTAATATCTTCTTTACTGCAGTGTGATTCCGACGTAGGAAATTGCTTCAAAGGTGTTACAAATTACACAATAAAGTTGAAACACATAACACAGATAGCATAAGTAAAAGACAGAGGCAAAAATATAGAGGTAAAGAGAAACATAATGTAGGGTTATACGAATATAATCTAACATAAGATATTTTCTGAATTTTCGTTTAGTTGCTCTAGATATAGCGTTGCGCTAAAAGTCTTGCTTAATTTTATTCAACAGTCATTCATAAACCTCGACTACCGTAATGCACAGTGTGCGTAAGGTATTTGAGGATATACTTTTTTAGGTAATTGCTGCATTTTTTTGCTAACTCTGAATAATCTTTGTTTCAGAAAACAATAATGGCAGGCTCTCAGTTTACTCGAGAAATGGAGAGGCATGCTGTTAT
This sequence comes from Octopus sinensis, assembly GCF_006345805.1. Classification (NCBI taxonomy): domain Eukaryota; kingdom Metazoa; phylum Mollusca; class Cephalopoda; order Octopoda; family Octopodidae; genus Octopus; species Octopus sinensis. Next base: position 60,499,547 of record NC_043006.1, read on the forward strand.
TGTGGTTATAAGGGCTGAGCATTGCGAATTAGAAATATCTCGATTTTAAAAGTTGCAAGATCTTTGGTCTACAAAGTTTGTTTGGAGTTAGGAACAGAAGATAAAACGTATTACCAGTGCTAAAGCATTAAAAACATTCTAAACACTTTGAAATCATTGTTAAGATCTGGATAGATAGTGTATGCAATGAAATGCCATATGTGTTTCAGCAACATAGGAATGGATGGCTAAAAATGTTCATGATCACATAACCCCTAACATTTAGCCTCCTTATTTCCCATTAGACTATTACATGTGGAGCGTTGTTGAAAGAGAGATCAATGAACACGCCCGTAACACCGAATATTCTTTGAAAGCTATCATGATGAGAGTAATGTCCAAAATAAACCAGGATCATTTTATTCGACTATGTAGATGATTTAGATCTCGTAAAGAAGCAGTTGCTGAAGCTGAAGTGGCTTTATTGAATAACATGATAGAAAAGAAGGTTTATTTTTATCCTCATAACATTTGTAGGTAAATAAAGTTATCATTTGTTATTATATATCCGTTTTTCTTTATATAAACATAAGTCTGTCCTCAAATACCTTACGCACTCTGTACATTCTGCAGATTTGGGGAAATCAATACAAATAATTTCCTTAGAGTTGAACACAAAATACTGTGTTCCAATCATAGTCTCAAGATTTAGTGTTACTAAAGCAAATTGCCTAGAGGTGCACGAAGCAATTTTGATCGAAATTTAAGTGTATGCATTTATATTTAACACGTTCGTGTTCACTCAAAGGTGAAAAGACCGTTACTGCAAAAGTCCGTTATAGTCAAGTGAGTGAAAAACATACATCTGGGCTATGAATGTTGTCATGGGTCCACTGGGCATGTTTCTGCGCCGTCACGCTTCATTAGCATTTTATGATCCACTAAAATTGCCATTTATACTGAGAGAGGAAATAGCAAGAATTAATCAATTATAAGCACTCTAATCAACCGTGATTGCCATATTTGATGTGTACAGTTATATTTAATACGTTCGTGTACACTCATTCGTACAAAGGCTTTCGCTCTAGGAATTGTCTCGTAAAAAATCTTCTCTTCATAGGCAATATGGCAATATCTGTGAAAAATACACGTCTAGGCCGTGAATGACATTGTCGAACCTTAGGAGTAGTTTTTCTGCGGGGTTACACGTCATCAGCTACGGATAACGAATCCGTTGCTTATAGGACAATAAACGCTTCTGATCTTATATTGAAACAGGAAATATAAATTTGCTGATATACGCAAAGCGTTTCAAGCTGGAATTAATTAACTATCGGCATACCAAGCTGCGTAACGTGCGACAGAAATGTGTACAAATATATTTAACACGTTTCATGCAATCACAAAAGTAATAAGACCTTTACAGCGAAAATTATCACGGGAAAAACTATTCTCCTAAAAAATATATGTGAATATATATACTGTTAGGCTATAAATGTCATCATCATCGAACCAGAGAATGTTTGTTAAGGATTTTCTCAATCATGCAATGCTAAACATTCTTCAGCACATCATTGGGTATTTCAGTCTTAAGAAATATGTAAAATGCAAACGTAATTTTCAATATTTTTGGTTTATTAACCGTTTGGAAATGATTATCAGATCTTTTTATCTTACTACTTGTGCTAGGCGTTGGACTGTGGCAATGCTAGGAAACCGAAGAAATTGACCCTATATTTATATTTATGCCTGGTGCTTATTCTATCGTAACTTTTGCGGATTCGGTAAGTTACAGGGACTTGAGTAAACTTACACCGGTTTTCAAGCAATGGGGGGGAAAACAAAAATGCACGCAGGCATAATCCAAAGAAGATAAAAGACAATTCTAGCAGATTTTAAATGACCACTTACAAGTATTTCGGTAACATTCTGTTTTTAAAGCAATTTCACACAAAAGTTCCGTAAGAAAAGTTATGCAATATGAGCGGTTTTATGCATTAAAGTGACACTTCATCAGACTTGCATTAAAAGGTGCGCTCTTACATTGTGCGACTTGTACATGAATACTGTTGTGGTGAAATCCTGACACCCCTGTGAGATAGCAAGTGAACTGTCCTAAACCTTATAAATGTGCATGCGTACTGACAGTGCGAGGTATAATGTGGTGTGAGCTGTCGCAATTGTGATGGCAGTCGTAGAAGCCGTTGAGAAAAGTGTGTTACGTTTTGTTACTGATTTAGTTTTTGCAGTGTTATAACACTGTTGCAGTGCAG